>NC_070586.1:34777362-35080596 GCF_027409825.1 Scomber japonicus | reverse complement strand
TATAATTCCAAACTTAAAAGAATAGTTTCTCCTCTCTGCTTAAAATAAAAGCCCTCACAAAGATGACCCAGTATGAACCTGTCTATCTTCTTTTTTTTTTTTTTTTTTTTTAAATCTCACTCACACTTTCCCTCCCACACACACACACAGTCTCACCTAGACAAACAACACACGTTGGTGATGCATGTGGTGCGCGTCCTTCACACACACGCTCTCTTGGCGTGCAGCATCTCGATCAGCAGGTTGTTGCAGGGCACCTCTCCGCTCAGATGCATGTAGCACAGGTAGTCCTCAGCCTGCGTGCTGAGGGAGCGCAGCTCCGGCAGCCGCACCACCAGCTGGCTGAACTTCTCCTGGAACTGAGGGTAGGTGGACAGGGTGTACTCCAGCAGTGCCCCGTTCACCTGCTCCTGGACGCCCTCCACGAACGCCTGGTTCTCCAGCAGCTTCACATCTGCACACACATAGGCAGAGCAACATGGAGTCAGTGAGGAGAAATATTGATCAATGGAGAGCTGGACCAGGCTCATACAGAGTTCTTTTACCATCAATGAGGAAAGAGGCAAACTGGATTTTAAGGAGTTAAAGATCCACATTGTAGTAAAGGAGCAGGACATGATGCTATGTGATTCTCCCACAGATAGGTCTAGTTTCATACTGTTGTAAAAGTATGGTCTTACATTTAAAGAGTACAGTCTAGACCTGCTCTATGTGTAAAGAGCCATGAAATGATTTTTATTGTAATTCAGTGTTATATAAATAAAGATTGATTGATTGACTGATTGCTTAGAAGCAGTGTTTAATCTATTTTACTGCATATTTGAAGTAGTTTGAAAATACCACAAAATATCACAAAAAAAGTCGAGTTTAAAGAGAGATATGTTTCAAAGGATGATGGGGAAAAAAAAGAAGAATTTATTTTTCTACAAATCATGTTGTGTAATCTGTGTCCTTTTCTTTTAATGTTTTAAAAGATGTAGCTGTCACTTACATGAAAGCCCCCAAAATACTAAATAGTATTATTAGAATGGGAGCTCTAATGAAAGGAAATAGAAAAGTTAAGCCTGTTAATAGTGCAATCCTATCAAAACATTCTATCTATAGCTGTATTAACCCTTAACAGAGCACTCATTTCAATACCGAAACTGAAAATATCAACCCTAGAGAGTTATTGGAGGATATGACATGACTGGTTTTGCTTTTGTGACTTTTTTCAAAATGTTTCATTTTTATGTTGCAAATCAAGATCAGGTAAGTTACCATATATGGTTCCTCAC
Organism: Scomber japonicus; assembly: GCF_027409825.1. Lineage (NCBI taxonomy): Eukaryota > Metazoa > Chordata > Actinopteri > Scombriformes > Scombridae > Scomber > Scomber japonicus. Next base: position 35,079,319 of record NC_070586.1, on the reverse strand, counting down.
TGGTCTACAGGTAAGTCTATATTTAACTATAACCTAGCAGAGAGGCATGGGCAGGGGGTTATGGATGTTTATGGAAGTTACCAAATATAGTTATTCACCCAAACAGACAAAATGATCTTTACTCAAGGTCCACTTACTAGCCTTTTCTGGAGCTTTTAATCACATGTCATAATCTTCATCTCATGCTCTTCATTATGCAGTCACACAATGAAATGAGAAAACTCAGTTTGCTGAAGAAGACTGTGATGCATTTGGAAGCCCTGGATAAAGACTAGTAAGTGGCCCTTGAGTTAGAATTCATTTGTGAGGGATTTCTTTTTTCTTTTAAATTTGCTTAATATACAAATGGAAGCTAGCTCATATTTGGTCAGTATGTGTTTTTGGAAGTTAATAAAGACAATATGAAGAAGAATTTGACAGTTTTCATGTGGAGAAATTCCTTCAATTTGTTATGGTAAGTTAGTGTTTTTAAAGTTCAGTATAATAGAAAAGGAGACATTAATCTGTCATTCATTCATTAATGGTATAAATGCTGCCCACTATGATTTCTACATGCTGACTCTATACTTTATCAAGTAAGGTGAGTGAGTGGCATGTGGGTGGCTGTATGAGTGTGTTTGTGTTTCCATGTGAGACAATAGAAAAGCCCTCCGGTAGACCGGCATTCAGCATCAGCTGAGCCCATCTTGGAGAATCCATTCACATAGTAATTAAATGTTTTGAATCAATGTTCTGAATCATCTTTTCAAACTGCTTAAGGGCAATTAAATTACCCCTGACAAACCTGACTCTGAAGATGAGGGAGAGCGAAAGCGTGAGCAAAGGAGCTGCCGGCAAAGACAGCAAATATTTTCTGCCTATGACAAGTGCTCTCCCCATTCAAAAGCTCTTTGTTCCTTGCTTTGCCACCGCTAAACAGCAAACACTTCTGGGAATCTGGGCAAGCCACGTCTATGCTCTCTCCATCTGCACAAGCTGTTACATGAATGTCGGTCCTGCCATCCAATGATAGACCCATCCATTACGCTTCTTTTGAATGCCATTAGTGGACAATGGAGGAGGATGTCTTTGGTAATATTGGCTTTTGTCAACCCTAGAAATTTAATTAAGTGAATTTATTGGAGGGGAAAAAAGCCATTTGAGAAAACACTTGTAACCTTATAGATAAATAGGTACTGCACATAATCTGCAATTGTAACATTTTTTTCATTAAAATGTCACTGTTGCTATTCAAATTGTGCCAGAAGACAGCTACAGTATGGCCCTGAAGCCCAAACAAGTTGATTAGATTTCGCCTCAAAATCCAATTATTCTTCATACACAATACGGACTACAGACGAAAGTTCAGGTCTGGTTTTGTTATGCAGATCGGTTCATCATGGATCAGTCTCTCTTAATGCAGATATTTAGATATTTAAAAACAGTTTTCTTCTTTGAGCTGTTTTAGCCTGATAAAGCTAATATCATCTTAAAGTATTTACACTCTAAGATGACAGCAAACAGATGATATTTGACTGGTAATGACCACTATTATGTATGAGGTTGACTCACTGGGGTTGAACAGGAGGAGGAATTTCAGACAGGCGATCTCTCTGCGGTCGACCTGCAGGGCCCGAAGCCTCACTGCCAGCTCCTGACCTCTCTGCACCAGACTGGACAGAGTGACCTCGGCTTGGGACAGGATGGACGACAGTTCCACCTGAAAAACAGACACGACTCGTTACTTTCCAAGTCCCTGATATTCATGAGACTTAGGTGCAAGATCTCTAAAGTGAAGTTCTTTAAAGTAGGAAAAATGAATCACTCAATATCACTTTAAATGTAAGTGTAGTCAGTTTTAGTGTGGTGAATTTTTTATTAAACTTTATTATTTCCTTGATGTTCATTGGTCAATATTTCAAGCATTAGAATGTTCAATGTGTTCTCTGAATTTCTGTGTATATATACATATATATATATATATATATATATATATATACACATATATATGAAAAATCTTATGATCATTATTTTACATTTCATTGCATTATCATAACATTGTCTTTAAGACCTCCTCTTCATGACCCCTCAAGTACCCTTGTAAGGGTGAAGAGCTGTTCCACACAATCTACATTGTAACCTCCAAGGTTAGACAATCTTCTGGAGCCACTGTCCCTAGTCCCTAGCTTAGCAGTTATCCACTAAGCACATTTCCCCTCTCTCTCCAGAGTTGGCTTATGGTTTGCCAGAACTTCTTTGAAGCCAACCAAAAGTCCTCCTCCACTGCCTCTCTGAACTTGGTTTTTGCCTCAGTAACCACATGAGCTACTGCTCTTTTGGCCCTTCAATACCCATCTGCTGCTTCAGGAGACCCATAGACAAGCCAGATCCGAAAAGCACCTACAGTCTACACACCATGTCCTTGAGGGCACCTTGTGGGTGGTGCTGTGGGGCCATTCCTGCAAGCCATTTGATCCTTATATAACTGCAGTGAGAGCGGTGTCCGCATTCTTGGCAGTAAGTCTGACTCTTTCTCAGTGGATGGTTTGTCACTGATTCTGTTTGTGATTTCATTAACATAATCTCAAGGTGCAACCTTGATGTGGTTCTGTTGGCCTCAACACACCAAGACCTCCAGCAGGGACTGGGGCATTTTTCAGCCCAAATACAAGTGGTGGGGATGAGAGTCTGAGGCCTTGGTGCTCTGCTGGAAAAAGGTGGACTGCTCCCGCTGGGTTGGGAGTGAGTTGCTGCTCCAGGTAAATTGTTAAAGTACCTCAGGGTCTTAATATGGAGCATAATATGGAGCTTGAGGTGGACAGGTGGATTGGTACAGCATCTGCAGAAATGCGGGTGCTGTACCACTGTACCATTGTAAGAGCTGAGCCAGAAGCTAAAGCTCTTAATTTACCAGTCGGTCTATGTTTCAACCCTCACCCACAGTCATGATGTTTGTGTAGTCATTGAACGATTGCGCATACAAGCTGCCAAAATGAGTATCCTCTGGAGAATGAGGCCACAATAGTTTGGAAAAACAGTGTTGAAAACCTAACATGACATGATTTTAGGCACGCATTAATGATTAATAGGTTTGAGCTGTATTCATTTGTTATTGGAGGCTTTTTACTGTAATTCATTACAGCGTTTTACCACCACTGAATAGGTGTGGTGGGTCACCCTGCTTTACAGAGCTGCTAACCCTCAAAGAATTTTCATTTCTTTCATCTTTTTCAGTGCTGGTCTCTTCTGATGAAATGCACAGTTTTACTGGAGAATGTAGGTTTTGGCATGAAAATAGCCACATTTGTTTGGTCTAAATGTAAAATCAAGCAAACATAATCCTCGCTGATTTCTGAACTGATCGGATTCTTCCTTGAACCACATTGTGATTGAAGTGAGATGTCCATGTGAATGAAGTAGAGTGTGATATTGTGCTGATGGGAAGTTGTGTGAGGGAGTTGTTACCTCCTGGCCAGTCACCAGCAGGATGCTGTCTTCCTTTCCATGTTGCACTTGTCTGAAAATGTGATCCAGGACCAAAAGTTCAGACCAGCAGTTGTGAAGCAGCTTCATTTGATCTCCCACCTCCAGGAAGCACATAGACAAACAGAGAGAGAGCGACAGAGAGAGAGAGAGTAAGAGAGAAACAGACATTATCTTAAGGGTGTCTACAGTTAAAGTTCTTTCTGTTTATTCATTTATAGATTTTTCTTTTTTCTTCAGGAAAATCTTCCTGAAGAAGGGTGTTCTTTCAACCCTAAAATAATCCTGATTTTTCTTCTGTTACTATTTTCCACAGCATCTATGTTCATATTGTAGGAGGGAAATCAATATCTTCTTTTTCCAACTGTTTTTCAATTTTTCTTGTTTTGTTGTATTTAATATGTTTTTATGTGGCTCAATTCCTTCAATGACAGGAAATTAGATTCTGATTTAAAAAGAAAAGAAAAGAAAAGAAAAGAAAAGAAAAGAAAAGAAAAGAAACATCTATTTTGCCGACATGCTGTCAGTCTAATTCTAAATCTCACTGAAATATGTGACAAAAACACATCATCTGAACAATGATTGACAACAAAAACAAGGAGAGGAGAGAAATGAAGTGATGGTTGTTGGTATTTGTGTGTATGAGTGTGTGTGATGATGTGTTACTGTTTTGAGTGTTGTGTATTTACGAGCATCGCCTGAGACGTCTTCAACCTGTTCACCTCTCCCTAACCCCCCCGTCACATCTGCTGTTTTGGGGGATGGGTGTGTGTGTGTGTGTGTGTGTGTGTGTGTGTGTGTGTGTGTGTGTGTGTGTGTGTGTGTGTGTGTGTGTGTGTGTGTGTGTTTTTCAGATTAAACCCCCCCCCCCCCCTTGCTCGCTGCAATATTGTCTGCAAAGTGAAGGACACGGCAGTCAGTAATTCTGCAGCCACAGCTGCTAATAGGCCCAGACGCACATTCATCTGACACGTAGCTGACAGAATTACTGTCCATCTGAATGAAACTATATATCAGTCGCTGAGGAGAGGGTCCAATCTTGTTGTGGCCACACACTCATCTGGACTGGTGCGGCGGTGGGGGTCTGGGCGTACAGTGATAAAGGAAGGGGTTAAGGAAGCAAGAGGTCTCGGCGACCTCCTGTGCTTCCTCTCCAAGAGGAGTTGGACACTCAGCTGCAGCCAAAATATCACTCTGAAAAAAAGGCTCAAATGTGCCGAACATGCAGAGAGACTTTATTTTATCTCCTCAGTGTTTCTCTCTTAGTGTTGGAGTGTGGAACTGTGTTAGACTGATTTAGCAGGTTATATACCTGTCAAGTGTCATGTTTTTCCTGTGTGAGACACATTTTAGCGCGTCTAACAGCCATGAAGTCTGAGATCACAGAAAATAAACTTGTACATCATAATCCTGGATCAGTAATAAATGACTGACAGAACATTCAGCTGGCCAGCAGCAGAAGTGATAGCAGAGTAATGTTTACTATCAGGTGAGCTTCAACCTCTCAAACAGTGTGAGGGACAGCAGAGCAGAAGTACTCATGATGAAGGGGGGGCGGGGGGGGGGGGGGGTACAGAAATTGGAGGAAAGCTTTTGTTCCATATGTTTACAGTTGCACAGATGTTCCATGGGCCTTTATTCCATTCCTTCTTGTATATGTTAACAGGTATGTGATAAGTCACAGCTGACCTTGTAGAAAGCAGTGAAGCCTATTATGCACTGAATTCTCATTTAAATGATTCCCTTTAGAGTGTCCTCATATTTTCATGTTTCAACACATTAACATGTCAGAGCGCTCAAGGCTTATATAGCGCAGCATTATTTTTGAACAATAAACTCTTGGAACATTCAGAATGCAGTTGTTTTTACTAGTAATAAGTGTGTCAGTTGGATACATAAGCTACTATAATGTTTCAGTACCATCTTGGAGTTATTGGAAAACCTTTTAAAGCTCTTTTAATGAATTCCATGTTGAATTAAAGAGATTTTTTTGTTTAACTTTTCTTTACTGATTTACTGACTATAAGGTCAAGAAAATGTAATCAAACCAAGTTATGATAATCTTCTATGTAAAGAAAATACAGCTGGTTGAACCATTCTGATAAAGTAGTAATTACTGAAAATGCCACTGTCTACCACAAGGCTGATGAAAGTGAGTCATATTTGGAGCAGCAGAAGCTCATGTTGTGGTCATTTCACATCAACGTTTTGCATTTGGCGTCTTTGGCACAAATATATTTGTAGCATCAACCTTTAAGGCTCAATTGCGGTAACCCAAAGAAACCCCTGCCAAGAGCAGGTACAACAATTCCAATGAAAAAGGACTGAAATGAATGGTGCTGCAGTGCTGCTATCAGGGACAGACTCATTTTACTGATAACATGTTTACAGATCAAATTAATGCTTTGGATTTTAAAGAATTAGGTGAAGAGAAATAAGTACACGATTGAGAATTTGTGTGCAATAATGTGACGGACGGTATTTAAACTGCACACAGCATTAAAGTAGATAAGTGGAAGTACAATGTAGTGATGCTCCAGCTTCAGGAACTACTGAGGAGAGCCATGTTCATTATTTGGTCCAGTAGCAGCATTAGAGGCAATGTGTGAGCATGTGTGTGTAAACATGGTCTAGGATGAAATGAATTAAACCCCCTGTTGTCCTCAGGTTAATTCTGACAACAGGTGTTAACTCAAAAATGAGGTATAATTTCATGTCAATGACGCCTATTGCCCATAATTTCCACAAATAAGTAAAACCTGTCGTAATAAGGTGGAATGAAGTTGGCTAAAAAGGTATAACACAGAATTATTAACAGTCAAACCAGACCAGGTCCATTTTGACTCGGCAGTACAAAGGCTGTATGGTCGACAGGAAGACAACAGGAGGATTAAACATCCTATTGACAAACATACACTGGTATCATAACCCTTAAATACTGTTCAGGTCAAATTTGACCCGTTTTGACATGTGACAGTGTTAAAAACACCCCAAATGTCTTTTACTCTGAAATTTGATGACTTTTCCTAAAGTGACATAAAATGCACAAAAATGAAAATATTTTAGACTGTTATACTTTTGTTTAGGTGTTAATAATGTTTGTCTATTGAAGCTGTTCTGGGTCAAATTATCTCTGTATCTATGTCCATGTGTTTTAGTGAAATGAATAGTTCATAGTTTTAATAAGATAGTAGTTATGAGGATTTCTTTTTATGATGTAGCAGTGAAGACTGATGGCTCTAATGGTTATACAATAAACCCCACACTTCCATAAAGTTATAAAATACATTTCCATCATTATTGCTATGTTCTATTTTCATGTCTTAGGTCAAATAGGACATGATATTGTGTGATAGGAGCTGTTTTTGGTGTAAAAGATAAAAAATACACTCTCTCTGCTCTCTGAAACATGAATCAAGGTTTAATCACATTTATTGATCAGTCAGATCCATTATTGATGCTTTCTAAACATCTGTGCTTCAACATTAGGTAGAGACACTTTTTACGAGGGGAACATACTGCAAGGGTGTAAAATATGAATAGTATGTAAGGGTTAAAGACATACTGTATGGGTTAATGCCAATCACTGAATTATGTCCTTTTTCAACATTTATACAACTATCACTTTCTACAACATCTGTGTATGATAATGACAGACATGATCTGTGTGTCCTTTACATCGTACTACATGGGACAGGCTTCTTCCTGAACGTTGGCACTGGATGTACATTTTTGTGTGTAATTGTCCAATATGGGATTTCTATGATACTGAGTTGACTGACGCTCAAAGCACATCTGCATTCAGCCAATCCACCTCGTCTTCAATAGTTAGTGTTAGATTGACAGAATGATGCGTGTAGTATGTTGGCAGCTCCAGAAAACTGAAGCCTTCATGTCTAAGAAGAGAGAAAATATCACTCCCTCAAATTCATTATTAAATATGTAGATACAGAAGACAAATATGAACTATCCAGTAAGTTAACCCATGAATAGTTTATCTCTATTTTGTAGCTCAAAGTGGATATCTATTTCATTTCATTTCTGAGCAAAACTCTTGAATTTCACTTTTTAAATTGCTTATTTCTGGTTCATTGCCTGTAGTAACTGAGTATTTGTGTGTGTGTGTGTGTGTGTTATTGTGCGCGCTCCCACAGCAACATCTTCCACGTTCAACAGGTGAATGGAAGGTCAAACACAAGACACGACAAAGGCCACCTCTGGGGGGAGCCGCGCCAATCAATAGCTTCCATTCTGCTCACAATTTAATAACAATGTAGACGAGCAGAGCGCCGGAGCCGAAGTGGAGAGCTGACATTCCCCTGTTATCGTCTGCGTGGAATGTAATTATCCAGGCCCAGGGAAACAGCTCTTTCTGCCGGGAGGCTTTTTTGGCAAAATATGCACAGCTTTGTTCTCACTGTCCGTGTTGGCTGCTGGCTGGCTTAAAAAAATGTTTTACAAAATTGCTCGAACATCGCTAGAAATGTGTTAGATGTGTTTAATTTCATCCTACGTGAGGCTGTGGGGGATGACGCCAAAAATAAGACTGCAATGGTCAGAAAAACTGTCACGTTACAAAAGAAGTGAAAACAGGAAAGCTGTGAATGTGACTTTTTTTTTTTTTTTAGATTGTGGCATTTTTGGTATGCTGCCACACTGCAAGATAACTTAATAGAAAAAGGGAGGCAGATTAAACTGAATGCACGCCCCTAATATACCATCTTCACATACACATTGTTACCATTTTTGCTACCGAGAGTGTCAAACAACTCAAAATGTACCAGTGCAAAGTGACATCATGCAGGAAGTGTATCTATCACAGCTGTGAATTCATTTAGTCATGAATTGCAGCACGCAGAGTGCTCAAGAAGCCTGGAATTACATTATTTACATTATTGGAGTAGTAGCTAAATTATAATGGTTGGCAGGTTGGTAATAAAAATAGTTTGACAGATTTACAAACTTGTTTACCTTATGGACATGTGACTGAAACAATAATCCTACCTTAATCTTCTAACATAACATGTGTACTTAACTCTTACCACAGTGCACTCTGACAAAACAAATAGGTATTACACGTAATTTCAAGAGAAAGATACCAAGCATTCATTAGCAGCAGTGTATTTAGTTGTTCAAATAGAATCATCTTTTCTCAGAGTAGAGACTAGATAAGAAAGATAAGGACTACCTTTTTATAATATTGTTTAACCCTTACATACTGTTCATATTCTGACTCATATTTAATTAATTCCCAATCAGTCATTAATAAATGTTTGATTAATCCTTCTGTTTGATTCATCATATGGAAAAAAGACATTTACAATCATTATTTTAAAGTCCAGGAAAACATGTTATAGAATATGATCAGTACAATAATAAAAATGTGTATAAAATTGTGCATCAGCTGCTTAAAATTAAATAAATAAATAAAATACAAAAAAAATGTTTGTAAACTTTGGCTCACATTAGAAAAAAAAAGTCTGGCTAAAATAAATGTGTATGTACAAAACCCTTTGTAAGGGTTAATATCCATAACAAGACACCAACAACCATCAAGGTAATAGTTTTCGATGAGTTTCCTCCTCTAAGCTAACTTCATAGTAAAACAGTAATTCATTCATTACTGATTAGTCTGATTACTACTACAGATGCATGTATTAAATCAGTCAGCAGCTAAATACATGCAATTTGGTTGATGTAAAAGAGTAAAGCTACACAACACAACCCACACTTTGTGTGTGGGAGTTGGCAGTTCTTACTTCATTACACAAAACATTTTTGCAACCTATTGTCAGAAAATGTAAAAATCACTGCTTTGAATATTACTTGGTAACAGAGAGGAGAAAATATCTGTTTAAAATCTGGATAATAATGCAGAGGAGTCTTTCAGCTGTGTATCTGTTAAAAGTAGAAGTACAAAGATGTATCTTGTTGCTGTTAGTTTAAGAAAGTGCTACAAATACCATCATCACCACAATGAGCTCTTTGTTTCTGAGACAGGGAAGGTACAAAAGTAACAATAATGAAAACTAAATCTTTTGGGTGTATTCAGAAAGCATGAATTCACTCATCGTTCTTCATAGCTGACATATTGTGAAATGAGTTGTAAAGGCGTGAATGGAAACTCGTCTGCAATGTTCATTTTATCAATAAAAACATTAAGGGCAACATAACAGGACTTCAGCTGATAGTATTAAGCTTTTTTTCAATTGAAGCGAGACATTGTGGCGCAGGTTTAGATGGCGCTTGAGCTATGAGCGTGCAGGCCTCCACACTCAACGCATTGTTTGCTGTGGTTTTCTCCAAAACTCACCGAAAATATTCTGGATAAAGCAAGAAGTCAAGAAGTGTTCTTTGTTACCATTTCCTGTCTTTGTTTACTTTGTTTTGCGTATCACGACATGGACAGAGCTATTAAAGTTATTTTAGAACTACAATAGAGACAGCAGAAGTAAATACAAAGAAATATAAGACGCAGTGATGTCACCCAGCCACCATACTGCACCTTTCATGCATGGATAACACTGTCAACAGTTTAGTAGGAACTCTTTATTTCCAAAGAAACAGAGAAGAGTAAATAACTGAGAAGTGGGGGGAGGAGAGGGGTGGTGACTGGGGGCAGAAATTCTCTTGACAAAAATCTAATGTTGCAAATTCCAACATTAATTAACATTGACATTTTAATAGTGTCAGTGTACATGTGGCACCTGTCGTCCCATATTGACTTTCAACTGACAAATGGATACAACACTTCATATATCATGGAGTTGGAGTTAAAATAAGACGGGGGTGGGCGGGTGGAGAAAAAGTATCACAGGTATAAAACACTATAAACAAGTTTTTTTTTTAAAAAATCATTAGTACATATTTGACTATATTTTAAGCAATATCAAAACATTAAATTAATAAAACCAAAAGAAATGTCTGTGAATACAATACTACCCCAGCAACTACTCAGCCCAGCCCACAACTACAACTAATAATAATAATACCAATAATAACAAAAGTATGCCTGAATCCTGTTACTGTTTGTGTGAACTCATATCTGCTTCACCGTGTTGCCTTCATGGTGCGAGCAGAGAATCCAAACATAGAGAAACCAGCCAAAGCTTTAGACATACCAAACTAATGATTCTCTGTTGATCAGCCTCTGCTTCTGCTGCTGCTAAGAGTAAAGCTAAAAGTGCTTATAGATGCTTTACTAGCATTAGAGTGACCAGCACTGAAGACTGAGAAGCTCTCAGCGACTCAATGTCCCAGCAGTGAATGTAAACGAGTGAATGAGTGTGAGGCAGGAAAGGAGCAGACTGTGGTTGGGTAAATAAGCTTCTATTTGATCCAAATACTGAAAGAAATCTCACCAAATCTCACCAAGGCCAAAATAAACCTTTTGTTGCTAGTTAAACTGTTTAATTGGTTGAATCAGTTTGACCATGGCTTGTCGACAGATGTTTGTTTTTTTCGCGTGGTGCATTATATTATGACACACTGAAGAAGGTAATATTTTTTTCTTTGTTGTGTAAGTGACCTGATTTGTCATAAAAGAATTTCATCATTTCATTTATACAGTGAGCAGTAGGTGTAATCAGCCATATTGGCAGCAGCAGTAGCAACAGCATGTTTAAACCACAACAGCAGTATCGATCCCTCCAGGACTTCAATTTGACTGCGCTGCTAAATCATCCAAACTGTCCGATGCTACAGTGTCTGTGTGACACAGCTTCACAAAGACAATCACAGCGCCGGAGATGACGGATGGAGACGCTGATAATATATGTCCAATCATTATCCTCAAAGGTGTGTGTGTGTGTGTGTGTGTGTGTGTGTGTGTGTGTGTGTGTGTGTGTGTATGTGTGTGTGTGTGTGCGTGATCAGCCACTGTTTAGCAACACCAGCCAGGAAGAATCACTTAAAGCACTCCACCACACTACTAAGACTTTAGATAGTGACTGTGTATTTCTACAGCTGCAGCATCATTACATTAAAGATTATACACATAAAGCAGCAGCTGCCATGAATAGATACAAACAGAAAATATAAAAATGTCTTTCATCTCAAATTGTTCTATTAAAAATGATTGTTCATGGTGTTCATTAACGGTTAATTTATCTGTAGCTTCTCTTGAGAAGGTGTTACATATGGCTCATTAGGGACAAACGTCTGCATGATCTGCTTTAGTTTTTTTGTAATGCTCAAAGCTCAATAACTGATGGTAACTTATATAGTAAATGTACTGCACACTTTAAATGTTATATATTATATTCTATTGAGTTTGACAACCAGCGCATGAGCGTGCACATGCATGTGTGTGCATGTGTGTTTATGAGTGAGAGAGATTTAGACATAATGCTATGAATGCTATAAATGCAAGACTATTTGCAGCTGCACATATTTATGTTCACACACAGTCACACACACACACACACACACACACACACACACACACACACACACACACACACACACACACACACACACACACACACACACACACTGACACCCATACCAAAATATCCAGGTCATTTTGGATGCACTCACATTTTTCGTAATACAGGAAAAGCAGGACTGGGGAACACTGCATTGTAGGCAAAATACAGCTAAATGATGTTATCTGGTGAGAACCCCCCCCGCCCCCAAAAAAAACACCATTTTCCCAGAACGCAGGAATGCATGAAAGAGAGATACTTTGGCAGGGGGCTTAAAAAATCTAGTATTAATTGGTTTTAATGGGGACATTTGATGTAAAAGTAAAAAATCTTTGAGAAATTGATGCATTTGCATGAACACAGCCCAAAATGATCAAGAAAATAAAAATGAAAAGCCAAAAATGTCCTTCACTATTTTAGTGCTTGAGCTCGAGCAACTTCCTTGTCTCTGCAAGTTGATTTTAACACCGTGGAGGAAATGAAGTGTTCCCGAACTGTGGTGTTTGTGCTCTTAAAGTGCGCTGTGAGTCCATTCTGAGTGAGTTAATTGCGAGTGAGTCGTGGGTGTGTGTGTATGAGTCAACTTCATCATCTTTAAAAGCATTCCTGTGTTTTTTTTCATGCTGAATAGGCATGTGGGCCTTTAAACTGGATGAATACACACCTAAACCCCCCCACCTTTATAAAAACATTTCTCCTCTTTTTATTTTCTCACAAAGCAAATGACTTATTTTTAGTGCTATTAATATTTTAGTAAAAGAAAAATATTTAAAAAGCTGTATTGTGGTCGGCATGAATGAGGCTTATTTCTTACTTGTGTTGAAGTGCTTTTACATCACTGGTTAAACCCTGACTGCTTTGTTGCAATACTTTTTATTTTAACATTTAAGCCCAGAGAAAAAATAGTTTCCATTTGTTTTGGGTGGCAGATAAGCAAGCGCTCGTACAACAGTTATCAAGCCAGAATAAATGTTTCCTGTTTGATGGGGAGATATTTCACTGTTAAATTAAGTTTTTTACACACAAGGACAGATTATGTGTCTGAACCAGCTGAGTACACAGAGAACGACAGAATATAGTGTTTAAAAATACCAATGTGTTGCCTGTGAAGCATTTGAAGCAGGACGAGAAATTGTGATGAAAAGAGAATCAGTTTTGGACGAGCAGACAAATAGTGTCCTGAAATAAGAGCATTATTTTATCTTTCAGGTGTCAGCGCAAAGCCACATTATTGGAATTCCTGCAGCTTTTACGGCTAACATTTCATCCAAATGTAACTTTTGTCCTCAACTTTTTTTTTTCTTTTGTTTGTGTAAAGTGCAGCATGCATCAGTAACTCCTGTTATTTGCTGACAAAAGCTCATTTTTCTTTTGATTCAGGCACACATGACTTGCTCCCAATTTATTTTTCCTTTGACAAAAAGTGTGTTGCAAAAATTTTTTTTACAGGATACAATCTAAAACTGGGTGTAGTGTGTGTGATATGTAAACCAGTGTTATGGAAGGGAGAATAACTGTAGCTGCAGCTGTAAAATGTGAAATGTTCCCCATATTAGAAATGTGTGCATGCATGGCTATGTGAGCATGAGGACAGGATAATGTTCCTTGTACTCACCCTGAGCTCCTTGAAGAAGATGCAGCTCCGAGCCCACTCCACTATGGAGAAGAGAGTCTGGTCCGCCATGCGACACATGAGGCTGAAGGTGCTGGGCTTGTCCAGCCGGCCCCGGCTGTTCTGCTCCTGCTGCAGATGAGTCAGGATCTTATTCTGCACCACATGCTCGTCTGGATCGCAGCGCAGCAGCTCCAGCACCAGCGGCGGCAGGCTGGGAGGCTGCGGTGAGGCTGAGGGGTACATTTCTGGGTAGGGGTATCCTGTCAGAGACTCGGGGGAGCTGGTGTAGTCGGGGCACTCAGCTTTAATCGCCCTGCCAGGGAGGGCTGTGTACTGGTACTGAGTGGTAAGGGGGACATGGGACTGCATGGCCATGCCAAGGGATGGGGGTCCATAGAGGTTGGCCTCGTAGTCTGTGGGGGTGATGGAGCTTGGGGTGGAGGGGAGGAGACTTTTAGAGATGGTAGGCAGGCCGTGCAGGGTGCCAGTGAAGCCGTAGTCAGTCTGCAGAGGAGAGGCTGGTGGAGGAGCTACGCTCTCCAGCTTGAACCCGTTGGATCGTATCAAAGCCTTCTTCTGCTGCTTCAAGGCCCTGTCTCTCTTGTACATGGGGCCAAATTTATTCCTCCCCCCACGCATGCGGTCTGCACGCACCGCTGTCACACAAGAGACGAGAGGTGAAAAACAGATTTACAGATGAATCAGTGACTCTGCTGAATTCTCCTGCAATGCCAAGCTCTCTTTTCTAAAGCTGAGTAAAATCCTAACATGCATTTCTCCAGCATTCCCAAATATTCCTGCAGACCAAGTTAATTGCAGACATGTTGGTCTTTTTTTGCTTCCCTTTTTAGGCCTGAGAAGAATCCCCAAGGGTGTGTGCAGCCCCACTCCTTCTTGTAGCCTAAATAGAGCTTTTGATTTAAAACAGGGGAGTCTCCGGGGTTTTATCAGTAAGTCAAGAATGTGTCCTTTTTTTTGCCACGGAAGCAGGTGCTTTCCTGCATTGCTGTCTGGGAATTAATTCCATCCCATGTGTATAGAAAGCAATGATGAGAGCTACCAGCCCACAAATCAAAAAGGCTTTTTAAAAAAAATAGTAATCATGGGATCAAATTGTAAAATAATAGCAAAATAAACCAAATAAATAAAAAAATATAATACATTGACACAAAAGAAGTCTTTACAGTTAGATAATACTGATTATTGTTGAAATATTGTGAAACAAAAAAAAAGAAATAGTGTCAAAATTGAAAAAAGATATACATTTTTCAGCTTTTTTCTTTTTTTTAATTTGTCCGAAATAATAATATGATCATATAGGTTATTAGTATGGTTATTGTTGTTGTTAAAAGAGAAAACAGGTTGTTAACTGTACCTTCAAGCCGCATCCCGACGTTGAGGCATTTTTGGAAGCGACAGAAAGGACATCTCTTCCTCTGCGTCTTGTCTATTTTACACTCCTGGTTTTCCGCACATGTGTATCTCTTGTTGTTCTGCACCGTCCTCTTGAAGAAGCCCTGAATACAGATACAGATCAAATGTTAGAAACTGCACCGAAGAGTTAGAGTTTGTTTTATTATAAGGATGCAAACTTCCGCCTTCGAAATCAAATTGGACTCTTTCCACATATTTGCATTATTTCGGTGAATGTTCCAAATTTAGCTTCTTTTTTTAAACAAAATACAAAATAGGAGAAGAAATTAAATGTAAAAAAAATGTGTGCTGTTATAGTTTTATGAGGCTAATCGTTTTAGAGGTTTGGATTATTAGTAATAATTCGTTTAAAGGCCAGTGCAAATGCCGACGCTTCTTCATAAAACTACACATGATTTATTATTATTATTATTATTATTAGTGTTGCAGTGGTGGTCATTACCTTGCAGCTCTCGCAGGTGAGAAGACCGTAGTGATATCCAGACACTTTGTCTCCACAAACAGGACACAGCTCTTCCAGATCATCATCATATGTGTAGTCCATAACCTTCAGAGTCACACCTGGTGCACACACACATTCACACAGCGAGGACAACGCGGCATGTAAGTGTGCAATGCAAATATTCATACACATTTACATACATATGAAGAAGGAAAAAAACAACAACAAAAATGCGTTTATATAGGCTACCATAATGTAAGTTATAAATAGACGGCATTTATTTTAGTGGCGTGGTAAATGTGTCCTCAATATATGAAGGCCGTTGCTTTTAAAAATAATTATTTGCCCTAAATTAAATGCATCATAATATGACAAAAATGAATAAATAAAGGCTACATGAAATTGCTTTTCAAATACAATTTTATGAATTAAAAAATGCTCCTTCGTTATTTATGTTCAATATGATAAGTAGGTTATTATATAGATATAATGCAAACATTCGATATATATTCAATTCCGAATTAAAAACCCTATTTGTATGCATATTTTCAAAATAAGGATTAATAATAATCGTATTTGTAAAATAAAATAAATAAAATTCATACATGTTGGACATCATTTTACATATTTGCTATCGATATAAATTTAACACTTACATTAACAGAAGTCAAACAAGCAGTGTCTATGTGTCTATGTTGTAATTGAATTGTGCTGTATGCAGACACATTCAAACATACTATATGCTTTGTTTCGTCTTCTAAAAATCTCTTTTTATCATTTGTATTATTTCCATCCGTTTGAAATCGCCCCATATATACTATGATGGATTTATAACATTATAGGGTTAGGGTTAGGGTTACATGAACACACATTTAGCTAACCTACCTGACAGATGAAGCGTCTATCACTGAGTCAGAAAAACAATGTATCACTCCGCAAGCACGTTTGAACAATTAAAGGGGTGAAAAGAAGCATTTCGGCCAGCATATCCTTTTTTTAGGAGGAAAAACTCGACTCGGTTTGGTTCGGTGTCTCGTTGAGAGAAAAATAAAGTTTTCCTGCTGTCGATAATACGCCATATTGAATCGGGAAGAAGTGAATTGAGCCGAATTGAGTAGAGCAGAGAGGAGGAGAGTGTTCAGGCCTGCAGCGAAGCACGTGAAGCAGATCGCGGCGAGGGGTTTCGCGGGGTTTGCAGGAGTACGAATCAGCGGTGTCGCGCGACATAATCAGCAACACAGGTGTGTAGGTTACAGACCTATAGACACTATAAATAAATAGGCCTACATATCTGAAGACAAACACCACATTTAGAAACAGCATTATTACTATTTTTTAATTAGCCTAATATTATACGTGTGCTTTAAAAAAAAACATTATTATGAATAATTTTGTTGTTGTGACGTTTACATTATTATGCTTTCGTTAGTTTCTATCGTAGTAGCTTATAGTCGTAACATTTCAGATATTTTTTATAATTGGTATCATAGCCTACTTTTATTCAATGATAGTGCTTTCTATTTCATTTGTCAATTTGCACATTAGGGTTTATTAGCTAGGCCATATTTATGATTTATTGTATGATTGATAACCTATGAATTGTAAATTATACTGCTATTTTAAGAGGCCTATAAAATAAATAATCCTATTTTGCATTAATTCAGGTGTATAGTTGCATAATGGACTACAACTGTTTTTCTACTGCTGCAGGCAATTATTGTGACACTGTACAACAGGTTAAAGACCTATGGATGCTATGAAGTTATTATGTCCAGGTTCAGGCCTTCAAGCCTTTGTTTCAACATGCACATGAGTCTATTGAGCCTAAACTGGTTCATTGACTGGAGCACATCTTTATCATTCATTTAGAGTCAGCAGAGAAGTGGACAGGCTTACCGTGAGTCTTGTCTCCCAGCATCTGAAGTGAACACAGCAGCCAGTCACTGATGATTGTCTGATGATTCAAAGCTGAATGTAGGTGTAGCTGCAGCCGTGCATGAGTTGCCCAGGAGCACACAATAAAATAAAAAAAGGACCGATAGAAATCCGGATGGACCTTGTCTATAACAGGGCCAGTGTGTGGAACGTGTGTGTGAAGATGACCATTGAAGAGCTCAGAGTGAAACTCCTCCGGTCCGCTCGCCCTTTACTGCGCCTCCCTTATCACAAAAGTTAGACTGCCTCGCTGCTATTGGTGGATGGGGGAGTGACGTGACAGGATGCTCGCTGCTTGTTCAGTAAAATGCCTGGACAGCACAGATGAGTGGTACTGATGGAGGAGTCATGTCACACACGCGCGCGCGCACACACACACACACACACACACACACACACAGACGCAAACACACACACACACACACACACACACACACACACACACACACGCACACACACAATGCTTCTAGCCTAAGCAACAAATTTATAGATGAGCATCCTTTTGTTATTATTTATAATATAAATGAATTGAATTCAGTCACTGCTGCACTTCTTGTAATAGTACTTGATTTTATATATTGTTTTTATTCTATTTTTTTAGCTAAATTTACTATATACTATTTTTATTGTTTTATATTATATATAATTGTAATATGATTTATTGTAATATTCCCTCTTATATTCCATTCATGTTTTTATTTCATTCTTCTTTCTTTCCTGTTCCTTTTTTAACATATGCTCCTTTTATGTTCCTTTTATGTGAAGTGGTTGTCATTTCTTTTTGTTGTAAAGCACTCTAAGCTGCATTTACTGCATGAAAAGTGCAATACAAATAAAGTTAGGATTATGATTATTGTTATCATGATTATTAATTATTATTATTGTTAATTCTTTACTTTTAATTTGAGATGATTGATTGGATAGAACAATGGCATGCACAGACATGTGAAATTATAGTGTATGATTAGACAGTTCTGCTGCATATGCTGATTCTATACAGTATAATGATAATATTAATAATAATATGAAATGAGGAAAAATACATACTATAAAACATAAAAATATTATTGTTTTTGTTGTTGTGTTTGTTAATTAATATTAATTAGGATATACACTCACTGGCCTCTTCATTAGGAACACCTGTGCAATCTAATTCAATCCAATACAACAGCTCTGTTATTATTTCTACTTTTATGAAGTTTATACATTTTCAGTTTTTGTTAACATTGTCAAAAAGGTGATAATTCTATTTTATGATTATTACTGAGGTCATAGTGGGTGATGGTGGTGTACTAGGGTGCATTATATTTAATGGTGTTTCTAATATTTTGTCCACTCCATTAACATACATGAGGGGGACAAAATATTAGGAACACCATTAAATATAATGCACCTCAGTACACCATCATCACTTAGTATGAACTCAGAAATAAACATAAAGTAGAATTATCACTTTTCTAACAATATCAACAAAAACTGAATTTATAGCATAAATGTCTATAAAGTGGCTGGTGACTGTATGTATATCAAAGTTAGGTGTTGGACATCTGTTTCTGTTGGATTTAAATTAAATTGCCATATCAGAAATATACTGTACATAGATACATAGAAACAGATTTATTAATTGTCTGTTGGTTTATTTTTGCACATTACTATATTTATCTGCACTGGTTAACTGTATATGCATGCATACATGTATAGTTTCCTGAATCTATTGTCATTTCATTGGCATTAATATTAATTGACTATGACAGAGCATTTTGCTTGGTAAGCGTGATGAAAAGTCCAACTGTCTATTGTTAGCTGTGACAGGAAGTAGTGGGTGGCTGTGGAAGCATAGGATCTGTCAGGTTGCTGAGGGTCACTGTGTGGAAACCAACAAAGCTGAGGGTCCTCAAGCATAGACCACCACACACATTTAAAGACAGGAAACACGCAGATGACTTAATGTAGCACAAAAAGTCCTGCTACGTACATGCAAATCCATCAACGGGCATGTGCCTCCCTATACCTACAGTCACTGATCAGACCTCAGATCAGCCAGCAGCATGCTAATCCAAACCCCCAGGGAGGGCAGCACAGACCCCAGACTCTTATAAAACAGACCTAAAACCTTTCTATTCATTTTCTTTATGTGGTTAATACAGTAGCACTTTGAATTTCAAAGTGTGGTATAAATGAAACATGGCTTCCCTGTCTGCAGTGCCCTCTTCCTCATGATGTTAGGATGATCATTGAAGAGTTGGGGTCCTGTGAAAGTCCATTTCATTTCCCTGGAATGCAGTTCACTAGAATTGTCTCAATGAAACAATGTATATAAAATATGGTTGGACTTATAGATGTTTCTCTCACAGTTTAGACTGTTTCTTAAGACAAAAGACATAATATTCCAATGGAACCTCTCAAGATATTAATGGTTCCTTATTTACTATATGACATTCCTGTTGTGCATATGACTAACCCCTAAATACGCTATAACTTCAACTCAGCTACTGGTTAAATCTCTCATTGAGGAGCATGCACATTTAGAAACTAATGAAAAAGTCATCATAACTAAATGTTAATGCACATTAGATACAATATTCCAAAGTCACCCATTAAGATATTTTATCTTTAATTGATATTAATGCCATCTGTATTTCACTTGAAAGTAATTATTTGACATTTAATATAAATATTGTTTTTTTTTGAGTAAGGTTGACACCACTTTCAGTCTTATCTAACTATATTTATATAGCCTATCTGGGAAAAATCATTGTGACCCTGAGTGAAAACGTGTTTAACCATCACATACTGTTCATACTCTACACCTGCAGGATGTTGTCTAAGAATTCCCTCATAAAAAAGTCTAAACCAAATGTTGAATCACAGATGTGTTTAGAAAGCATCAATAGTCAATCTGACTGATCAATGTGTGATTTTTTTTTTTTTTACATCACTCATTTTTGAAAAACAAAAACAAAACACAATATGTCTTATTTTACCTAAGACATGAAAATATAACAAACATTTGTAGCACCTATACAAAAGTATAACCTTTTAAAAAATATTTTCATTTTTGTGCATTTTGGGCCACTTTAGGATAAGTCATCAAATTTCAGATTAAAAGACATTTGGGTTGTTAGGGTTAAACTATATCTAAACTTGTAGTTTTTTTATGGATATAATAATTCAATGGTGATCAGAAATCCACAAATCTATTATTAAAAGCAGACTAGATTGATAGTTTGGTTATTATATGGTGGGACATGAGGGATGCAAAGAAAACAGTATTTAAAACAACCTCATTTTTATACAGTTTGCTATAGTAAATCATATGAAATGCAAGAATTTTGTGAAAGTGTCAAAGTGAACTCATGAACCCCTGTCCCTGCCAAAGTTGCCCCACCTCATAAAAAAACTTGCACAGCACATCTCAGCCATTAGAAGTGTTTGCTCAGCAGAAGGTGCATACAGGGAGATAGCTTCTATCTATCAATCTGTTTCACCCCTGACCTCCCAGAGTCCCAGCAAGGTCCTCGATTAGCCTATAACTGCACACCCGACTATTAGGGAGCACAGGCCGGGCTGACTGGAGGAGGGGCCCCTGCTGAGCTGGGCCCTCTGTCATTGGGGCTAAGAAATATAGCCTATCTGCTGTTTGTTTCTAGGATGATTTTGTTTTGGAAGTGTGCTGTGGCTACAGGTCAGCGGAGCACTAACATCAGACAAGCTCTGTCTCTGTCTCCCAGATATATTTGTACAATAAATAAAGGGGAAGGGCTAAGGCCTGGCTTATGTTTTGACTTCATCATTTATATTTTGTTCATTTTGTGCCTCCCCCACCTTCCAAACACAACCATTTTCTGCTGGAGTGGCAGGGCGATAGTGAATGATGATAGCGGTGTAATCACTCTGGGTGAAAGCTACAGGATGATGAGGCTGTGCAAAAGATGAAGATAATTAGTAAGATTAAAGATTGTGTGCATGTGCATCGCTTGTTAAGCAGTTGTCTTCTTCTCTTCCATGAATACATTATAAGTTGGTTTGCTGCTTTAAAAAAAAAAGAAAAAAAAAAGACGGAAAAAACGCTGAAAGAAAATACTCTCTCTGGCCCTTCAGTGACATTTAAATTGTATTGCACGAAACACTTACTCTGTGAAGCTAACCCTGTAAATATTACATGAACAAACTGCTCTATGTAGTGTGAAAAAGGTTACTCATCAGCCCTCTACTGAGCTTTTCAGACTCTTGTAGCTCCTTGCTTTTGTATTTGCTATTACCGTGACACTCAAAATGCTTGTTATTCATGTGTGTGCTTCATGTGTCGGCCCAGATGTGAAAATATAATTGTTTGCCGATGCATTAGCCAAAACAAGTTCAGGAGTCAGTGTTTTTTCTGTCCTCTAGTTTGCAAAAATAGATTTTATACAACATGAAGCAGATGCCATTCGGAGTACAACTGGGTTCATGGAAATATCAATGAAAATATATGTGTTTTTTATCAGGTTGAACCTACCACCATTTGATAAATCAGTGAGATAAAGAGTATACACATTGCTATGAAGTTCAGCTCACTGAATTTGAATTGAGACAATGATTATCCAGCAGTGTACTGGACCAGAACTTTTTTGTTGGATGGTCAAATATGTTTTGTAAATCCCCTTGCCCGACACATTTCCAACATTACTGCACTTGTGATAACAAACAATGACATCTTGCCATGGTCTACGGTTCATCTGGTGTGTTAGGTGTAGATCTTCTACTCTGCAACAAGTCCTTCCTACATATTCTTTTGAAGTGCTCCACAACCATTGCAGTACAGCTCCTGGATGCACTGGCTTTATGTCTATGAATTATAATCCCAATATTTGTAAAATAGATAATTGAATAAATTTAAAGCTACGGGCAGTTGCATTGATTGTTGCACCTTGCATGATTCGGAGGGAGGGAAAGCTGTGGTATCAAAACTAGAGGTCAGTTGATACAGCTTTGAATTGTCATGATTATCGGACAATGTGTTAATTGGTACAATTTTAGCCTATTTTCTATGTGCAGTATGTGGCCTTGGAGAATGTTGGAAATTGTGTATTCATTTGATGAACTATATGACATTTAGTAAGTAATACTATATACGTGAAATATTAATGCATACATTTACCAGAGGACAACTGACATGGATATACATTTTCATGAATAGTGGACATTGTATGTAAGAGATAACTTCCTGTGTTCATTATGTGGCACTAGAGAACCCCCACTAATTATACGCCATGTTGCTGTATATCATGGGTAGACCTGCCATGTCAATTTAATCAGCCAAATCTTAGTCATGAGGCTTACTACATGTTGTCAGTAGGTGGCTCTATGACTATTACTCTGTATTGTTAGTAGATGTGTTTTGTTTTCAAGCACCACTAGCATATCAATGTAATATCAAGTTGAAATACTAGTTTGGTGTTATTAGTTTGATGAGTTTGATCTCTCCAAATTTCATGAACATCCAAGTAATGACCCGAACTCATTCACCAAAAAATTGGCAATTTTGTTCAGTTTTGATGTGTGTGCCAATTTTCATGGCTTTTCAAACATTGTAAGCCCCACAAAAATGCAATGGCATCCTAGAATACGAATTAGAATAAGAATACTAAGAAGAATAAGAATGTGCACTACAAAATTAAAAGCTAATTCATGCTTCACCAAAAAATGATTTGTGACAGAGTCAGATTCCAACTTTTGCCATTTTTTTATTTGTTGGTTTAGTGACAGAATGTTGTCACTATAGCACATAGCATTGTTGCTATCATTGTTAAACTGTTACATTATAACATATTTTAAACCAAGCATGCCTGAAATAAGAGCTGACTTAACATGTGACTGTGCACACTGTCACTTTCTGACTTGAACACTGATCGCACTTTCAGGTTTTTTTTGGTTTTTTTGTGTACTTAATAATTTTGACATTAATAATCTTCCATATGCCTCATTGAGTACATTACCAGCAATAATTGATCCTCTCATTGGCCTTAGCAATGAAAACATTCGTAACTCCTCAAGAAAGGCCTGACTTTCACCTGTGATACACAGTCACAACCTTCATATGTAACTAATTGATAAATCTATACTGCTAAGGAGAGCTGTGTGAACAGGTGAGAAGACCTGGGCTTTGTGTTCACCAATAAGAAAAAGAAGAATGGTGAGATTTTGTGCTAAACAGACCACATTCAGTGTCCTCATGCCTGTCCTTGACCAAACCGGGGCACAACCACAACAAACCACTTAGAAAAGGGAAATTAAGCAGAAGGACTACAATAGAATGGAGAGAAAGCAGACATGGCAGGGGTTTTCCTCAGTGTCATCCTTCAAGGTCAAATCAAAAAAGAACCCTAATCTATCTCTCTGATCCCTATAATACACCGCTTCTCCAAATTCACCCAAGAAAACTCAACCTATCAACTGAACTGCATTGGCATTGCACTGAATGGTGGATTGATTGAAGAGGATAATAAATCATAGCTCATAGTTAACTTAAGCGATGGACTCATGCCCCCTGCTGGTATATTCTAATTACTGACATAGTGGCTGTCATTTTTATAATTGAGCCATCACAAAGTAACATCAGCACATCATGAAAATAAAGAAGGCAAATAATTATATATTTAATAAGTGGTACTGATTAATATCTGATACCAGTTGTAGAAAAGTAAGTTATGATAAGTAATCAAGTGTGTTAGAATTGGTTAGAAAGAAAATGCTGTTTCTCTCATACAATTAATAACTTCTACACAATCTACATGACATATACAATACAAATATAGTATAAAAAATATATGGACTATATGTGTTTGTTGAACACGACATTCTAAAGCCATGATCATCAACCTGCTGCTACAACTGCCTCTACTCTGGTTTTTAGGCTTTCCAGATGTTGTGCAAAAAAGCATTAGTGAGGTCTAACACTGATGCTGAGTGATAAGGTCTGGTTCACTGTCTGCATTCCAGTTCATCCAAAAGGTGATGAATGTGGGTGAGGTCAGGATCCTATTTTATACCAAACCTGAAAAACCACCAGTATGTATTCGCAATTGAAACCCTAGAGAGTTATTGAGGGATATTGTTTTAGTTTTTGAGATTTCTTTTTTTTAAATTTTAAATTTTTATGTTCAAAGTCAATGAAGTTACCATACCTGGTTCCTCACCGGTCTAGGGTAAAACATTTACCAAAAAGTCTACATATAACAACTCCACATGGTTGTACAACCTCACAGAGAGGTATGGGGAAGTTCCACATATAGTCACTTGTCCAATAAAGGGATAAACTATTGTGTTAGTGAAGTATTTTTACAGCTATGCAAAAAAATCTACATTTTACACAAATAGGAAATTATACATAAGCTCATTGATGCATGTCAATGAAACTACAACATTACAATGTTTATTGTTCTTTGAACTGTGGACTATCTACCTCATACACAGTTGGATGATCTCATGTTGGGACCTATGAGCTGATACTGGTACTTGATCTACATTGGGAACTGCTTTCTAGAATTGCTGATCATCAGCTGTTAACTGTAAACATCACCAGCTGTTGCCTGGCTAGCCTAGCCAAACTAGCCACCATGCTATCTGCAGAAGGTTGCCCTGCTTGGATTGAGATTTCCTTTTTGCATTGCATTGTAGGTAAACAGTGTTCATCAAACCCTCCAAAAACTTGCAACACATTTGGAGCCACACTATTGTTTGTCTGATCTCTGTTTAGGAGTGGCTGAGATTATCGTTAAAATGAGATTAGCTGGTCCATCTTGAAGGTCAGTCCAGCAGTTCAGGTTCCAAAGCATGCCAGGTGTAGCTCATTTATGTTCCATCACAAGAGGCGAACTTTGCAAGCAAAGTCTTGAGGTGCTGTACCATTTATTCACTGACTGTACATACACTGCACTGCTATGCTGCCAACATTAGAGCATGCACCAGCACCAGGACGGTAACTGTTTAACACTCAGCAATGGTCCAGTAAGATCCCAAAATACTTGAACTCCTCCACTTTCCCAGTCCACCTTTTAGCAGCACAAAACCATGGCCTCAAATTTGAAGGTGCTGACTGTCATCCCACTCAACTGTCCTGTGTGACTGCTGGAGGTCACAGTGTGTAGAATAACTACATCATCTGCCAAAAAAATAAATAAATAAATGAACAATAATAATAATAATAATAATAATAATAATAATAATAATAATAATAATAATAATAATGATGATGAAGCCCCAGCTGTGCCTTGAGGTTCTGCGGTTTAGCGGTTAAGAGACTGATTAATTCATTAAATTGAATAAGGGTTGGTGCTTCCTCCTGGCACTAAGAAACCTAAAAACAGGGTGGTTCCCTGAGAATGTTGTATGTCATATTAACACAATATTCCTATATCAACTGACTTACTGTTGAGAATGAGGACACAGCTCTTACTGCAGTTATATGACAACCAAATGACTTGCAGCAATAGACCTGGTACCCCATACTCATTTGGCTTTCATTGGGTTGCTGTAATTACTGTATTAACAGTGCAGCTTAATTTAAAGGTTGGATGGCTGGCCCAGTGTCAATACACTGTGCTTCTGAAACATTCTTGGTGGGTTGGGACACCAGGTGGACACGCGCCCGGTGGGATCTCAAAACTGTACACTGTCTACTTGTTAAATGACTAGCATGGCATCCAAGCAGTGAGATTGGAGGTTGGAGATTGAAACCAACTGAATACCCTTCCGACCTTTAAATTGAATTAATTTGATTTAAAGTAAAGACATAAATACAACAATAATCAATCAAGTATGTGAGATTGATATACTTCCAGTTATTGACACGTTTATTGCATTTCTACAGTGCTTTACATGCTGTAAATTATTGGTGGAGATTTCACACTAATGTGGATGTTGTATTCTGGAAACTGTTTATGACCTAAAAAAAAAGTCATTCTTTTATAAATGAGTAGCAAGTAATATTTTCAATATTTTCTGAGAAAGTCATTATCAGTACAGTGAATGCCGAATGAATAATGGCACAAAAATATCATCTTGGCAGCGTGTGCTGTGTGACGCTGGGCACTTTTAAGAGGTGTACAGCATTGATGGGGAAGGTGGGTGAAGGTTTGGAAGGGGGGGTGGGGAGGGACATAATAAATCACCACCACTTCTTGCCCTTGACAAGGTTCCTGATTGAACAGCCCCTATTCTTAACAGTGCTCCTTTCAGAACTTGGCTTTTGTGTTGGGTTAACAATAGGAAAACGCTGTTAGTTAAGGCTAAACTCAATTGCAACCTTGCTCGCTCTTAAATATATCTTCTGTATAGTAATCCATCACTGTGGGCTGAAGCTCTTGAATGAACCACTTGGTTTGCATGAATTCACGTGTGAAACTAAGGCTGCGCTCAGTGATTGTAAACACATTGATTATGAAGGAGCTAATGAGGGAAATGAATGTAAAAAATGCAAATTCTTGTTAATTTCACAAAGTTATCTAATTGTTACCACAGCTGTTTATTCACTTAACAAGAGTTAAAGCCCACATCAGCATCTGACCGCTGCTAAAACGCCATTTAACATTTTTAGTCAGTAGGTTTGAATTCTACTCAGTCTTATTCAGTAGTTATTGGCCACTCTGATGCAAAAGCTTTTCATTACACCCACTGGTTATTACATAATTTTCTATTTATCAGCCTGTAAGGGAATCAGTGACTGAAACACCAGTCCTGAATAGAATAGTCCCTGTGGAGAAATAGCTTTAAATGGGTCTTTCATGGTTTTGGTTCAATCTTTTTCTCTCCATTGAAAAATATATAATTCTATTTTAACCAGGGCAAGGCCTCAGTGGACTTTATAGAGCGTCCTTGCAGAAAAACAAAAACAGCAACACCACATAAAATATAATAGACTTGGGTAAATAAATAGGATGGAATAAATTTAATAAAATAACAGTAATACATATATTCATTCATGTATATATTTAATTCATATAAAAACATGAAAAACACATTTTCAGATAAATATATAAAATAGATGAATATGGTCCTAAAACATATTGAAATACCGTGGATCACAAAAAATACTGAAGTCCAACAAATTTTAAGAAATAGTTCAAAACCGTCACATTGCCTCCAATTCAAAGAATGGGTCTAAAAGCTTGCAAGGAAATTGGTTCCATGTCTAAATATCCGAATAAGAACTAACAATCCTGAACAGACCAAAAACCAACCATGTTCAAGTTTTTTTCCCCAAGATTCTCAGCCCAAGGTTTCATTTTCTTTCGCTAAATCCCAAAAAATCCCAAAAAACCTCAGAGGACTCAATACATGTATATGAAATTAAATTCCTTCTATCTAGCTGAATTCTAATTCATCACAATACATGCAACCCTGAGAACATCTCGTAATATTTCTTACGGGCTGTTGTTGATGTTACTACTAGCTGTTTGTGTTTGGGTTCAGTTGTGCTAGTTTTCAAGGATGTGGTGGGATAAAAAAAACATTTAAAAAGGTGTTTCTGCTATTTTGTGCACCTCACCAAACTTTACAAACTATAATCATCAAATTCACCATAGAATTTGATGTTTGAGTGACTCTCTCCTTTTGTGTCTAGTTAATTGTTGTACAGTGTGGTTGTATGAGTAGTGAATTCAGAAGTATTATTGCTAGTATGTCACTGCCTACTGAAGACATACATCTTACAAAAATAGCTCACAAATATACAGATTCATTTTAAAAATGCTCAAAAACTTCATTAACCCTTAATTACTATTTGGGGCCAATTTTGTAAAAACACCCCAAATGTCTTTTACTTTGAAATTTGATGACTTTTCCTAAAGTGACCCAAAATGCACAAAAATGAAAATATTTTAGACTGTTATACTTTTGTTTAGGTGTTAATAATGTTTGTCTATTGAGGCTGTTCTGGGTCAAATTATCTCTGTATCTATGTCCATGTGTTTTAGTGAAATGAATAGTTCATAGTTTTAATAAGATAGTAGTTATGAGGATTTATTTTTATGATGTAGCAGTGAAGACTGATGGCTCTAATGGTTCTACAATAAACCCCACACTTCCATAAAGTTATAAAATACATTTCCATCATTATTGCTAGGTTCTATTTTCATGTCTTAGGTCAAATAGGACATGATATTGTGTGATAGGAGCTGTTTTTTCTCCAAAAATGAGTGATGTAAAAGCTAAAAAATACACTCAACTCATTATTATAATTATTGATCATTCTGTTCAGAATTTGGTATAAACATTTTTATGGGGAGATTCTTAGGTAAAAATTGAACATACTGCATACAATACAATATGAACAGTGTATAAGGGTTAAACAGCTGGTCACTGTTTTTTTTCAGGGCCCATTTTCCACTGTTGATTAATCTATATTGGGTGTTCTAATGAATATTTCTAGCAACAGGATGGTATGTATGGGATTGAGTCGAAATAAACTACAGTGTGTGGTCATGGTAATGAAGGCATGGTCATGACGGAGCATGTAATCCATTACAATATTTTGTACCATGTGTTTTAAATCATTTTAAAATGGCAATGAAGCTCTACAGCACAGAGGAATAGGACATATCAGGCTTTGATACACCCACTATAGTTAATGATTGATGTAGAAGCCAAACTGAAGTTAATAAATATATGTTTACACACCTGTCTAATAGCATCTGTTAATATGAATTTACGGTTTGAAGAAATCCAAGTTTGCAGACATCTTACAGTGCAAATATTGCTGTAGACAGAGCCAAACTCTGTCCAAACCCCCTTTCAAATAATCCTTGACCCACAGACCCCTCTGAGAATTTGGAGAGAGATCTTAAAAGTGTTTGCATAGATTTCATAACATCTGAAAACTGGAAAATAAAACTCCTTTTGGGTCATTTAAATCTCTTCCCCTCGCCAGATAATTGCAGGTCTTATCATCATTTATGTTGAAAATGAATTTATTGCATTATGAGCGTGGTGCTGAGGGATTTTTATTATCTAGACACCAGATGTTCAAGTGCAGATTTATGCCAGAATCACATTCATTTCCAAGGCTACAGAAGGCTGGTTGGTAATTAGCTGTCATAAAAGAGGACTTTACAAAACAGCGGACATCAGACTAAAGAACGAGCAAAACACTGAAGGATTCATTCTGAGGAATGCATTGACTTACAAAACACAGTGGCAAAATGTGAAATGAATTAAAACCAAATGAGGCTCTTTCCTAATACAATTGTTCCAATGAAGACTTCCTTATATGCAAACAAATGCAGTGCAGTGCATGTGTCGGTCCAGGTGCCCTCCCAGTCATTATGCTGTCACTAACTATTCACATACACATTATCCAGATTTGTGTGAATACCTATGAAGCTGTGATAGCTCGATAAATATCTACAGTACAGTACACGAGACTTTTGTGTGAATAGGATCAACTTAATGCCTGTGCAGCCATGGATAACACGGTATGTGATTCTACACTCAATACACACATAAAGACTAAAAGTTACATTTCTGTTTGGTTGGTTAAATGTGGTTCAAGGAATTTTTAAATTTTTTGCTGCTTTAAGGATTTTTACAAAGAACCTTTATGTAACTTGGACTGTGTGTCAAACATTTCTTATACTGTATGCATCTGTGTAGCTGTGAGGGGTGACAGACACGGACAAGCAGATGTGCTCGTACGTTGTTGGTGCGGCGTATAGTCTACACATTCAAGTCCCACGGTCATAAATGGAATCTCAATTCTGAGCAGTTGCCAGGCAACCAGCAGAGACTCCAGTAAATTAAAGCTCATACCTAAGAAATAGTCCAGCACATAAGCCTTTTTTTTTTTTTTTTTACAATTTTAGGATTAAACAGGCAATATATGATGTGTTAATTAGTGAGTTTTATAGTGATTACCTTTAGACAAAGTCACAGTAGCTGTTTCCTCTTGTTTCCAGTCTTTATGCTGAGCTAAGCTAACCAGCTCCTGGCTCCAGCTTCATATTTAACTGACATATGAAAGTGGTGTCAATTTCCTCATTTAACTCACTGCCAGAAAGCAAATAAGATTATTTCCAAAAAGGTTGAACTATTCCTTTAAGGCGCCGACCATGAACCGCAATGTTCCAGGATTACGTCCGGCCAGGACCTTTGTTTCATGTTGTTCCACTTCTCGTTCTCTTGTTTCCTGTCATGTTTCTACTACTGACTGCTGATAAACACTGAAAAATGTAAAGAAAAAAATCGTAGGGGAAAAAAAAAAGTTGTCATCTGAACATGACCGTCCATGACCGTCCATGTACAGGCCAACATTTATGAGTGCATGAGTGTGTGCAAACATCCCGTTTAATATGAACAGGAGTCTATATCCTGCTCTTTAGAGCTGCACACGGATGTACTCGTGGATTTTGATAAAAGGGGACATTTACTTCTAGCAGACCCTTGTGGCTAAACAAACAGATCATTTGAGCTAGGGCTGCATGCTTGTAGCTGTCTACTGTCCACTTTTGGAGTATACCAGGACCTTTAGGTGTTAACAATCTGCTGCTCCTTGTTCAAACACATCTTGATCACTCCATGAGTTTGGACTTCAGAGGAAACCACTGTAAGAAAACACCAAGACAACCTCAAAGAAGATGTGACAATCAAGACTGACTCATTAAATGTAATAAATAGCAACATAATTCCATGTGTACTCTCTACAACAGTGGGATGCTGTGTGTTTGTGTGTGTACATTTCATTTCCTTTCAGGTGTCCTTGCATATGTTTATCTTAAGTTCTACTACCGATTTTAATTTTGACCTTATGTCGTGTTGCTTAAACTACTGAAATGTGTTATGAGGACTCTGACATTACTATAGTTCTTCTTCTCCCAAGAATTGTGCAAGTGGCTCCTTGAGGATCCTTGAAACCTACTTCACAGTTGAATGCAGTGATTTGATGAGCTGTTATGTAGAGTTAAGACATTAAGTATTCTGTTTGACTTAAAAAAAAAATAAAAAGCAGTTCAGCTAACTTATTACATCATCTCTCTCAAGGAAAAATCTGAAAGTTTAACACTGAAGTGTCACTGTGAGGTCCATTCTTAGCCTGTGTGTACTGGAACTGTCAAGTTTCCACATCACATTTGCGTTAGTTGTATACTGGATACAATTTAATCCAAAGTTGTGATGTCACAAATCATGCATCATCATTATTTCCATTCATCTCAGAGAAACTTTAAACCAGGGGTGTCATTTTAGTTCAGGGGTCACATATAGCACAATCTAATTTCAAGTGGGCTGGACCAGTAAAACCACTGCATAATAACCTATAAATAATATATAATATACTTTACTATAATAGACCATAGCAGTGCATTTTATTGAGCTATTGGAATTATTTTGTAAAGTTACCCAGTAGGTCAGATTGGACCCATTGGTGGCCAATTCTGGTCCACAGGCTATATGTTTTCAACAGCTGAATGTAAAAAAGTACTTTAGAGTCAAACTCTGCACATGCATCATTCTGTACAGTGAAGCCCAAACATCCAAGTGAAGGAAACAAGAAGAAAAACACACTTTAAGCATTGCATTAATATCTAAGTACAATGTATTATATTGAAATCCAGACATTTTAAACAGTGAATGAAATGTATTAGAGGGTAATTCAATCTGTTGTAAATAATTAATAAAAGTTTTGAAATACAGTAAAGTGTTTCAATTTTGGCATTTTTGGTTATTTCAGTATGGTTACTTTTTTAATATGTGTAATAATATATTTTCCTTTCTTTCTTTCTGGTTTATTTCAGCTGTGTAAATTGGTATTTTGACACTCTTTTTCTTCCATACCTCTCAGCCCTGTTTTACTCCTCTGATCACCTCAATATTGTTGTCTCTTGTAACAGCTCATTAATTCATTGTGGTTGTGACTTGCACCCACATTTACAAATTTACTTCCACAGCTGTAACCCTGGTTTTTGTTCCAATTCCAAGGCCTTGGATTGGTGGAGGTGCTTCACCACACTTGAGAGATCTTCCTTTGTGTAAAACAGCGAATGTGCAAGCTGTAACACTGTGGTGTTATATCAGTTGGCGATAATCGCAAAGTGGAAATTTATTTGTATGGCTATGTCATGCACTCGCAATTAAAACTGAGTGGTGGGAGACATACAGAGTCAGAGGGAGACGGCGCTCTAAGAAGCAGCAGAGGAAATGGCAACAGAGGCACCAGAGAAATGTGAGGGAACAAGGTTACCCCCCCTCCCCCCTCTGGAAGTGTGTCCGTTGGCGAGGGATGAGGAATGGCAGGGCTGTTGTCCCATTATCAGTGTTTAGGTCCTAGAGTGTCAGAGTCAAGGGGAGAGAGATGAGAGGGAGAGGGTGGAAGGAGGAGGGGTGCTAGAGGTGGGGGGTTGGGGAGGGGGGTACACAGAGGGAAGGAGGACCACACCTGTTGAAGGCACGCTTCAGGAGCGTGGTGGACCGCACGCTCTGCAAACATGAGCCAGAGTGGAAGAGTTTAGGCAGAGCTGCACAGCCAGTTCTGGCCTTGACTTGTGTCCCGACTGACGTAAATACAGTAGGCCACAACCACACTAATGCGTGTTTGTACGGTGCAGGAGGAGGAGGGGGGTAGGGATGGGTGGGGGGTGGAGGGGGGTCCCCTTAGTACACAGTGCAGTCTCTTCATGTACAGAAAAGAATGTTATTAAGTTTTAATATTAAATTGAATGCACACAAATGATCTATAGACAACTGTTAATTGGGTGGAATTATATAGATTATAGAGATTATATTAACTACAGATGATCTACATTGTATTATTATTTATTGTACTAACTGGCACATTCCTTCAAAATCACACATCAGCTTAAATTTAAGTTCAACATAGACATACGTGCATGTTTGTGTGTTTTTGTCGTGAGGTACAAAATATTCTTCAAACAACTCGTCAGATTTGAGCTCTGCAGAATCAGCTCAAGGCGTTTTCAACAATTCGCAGATCTGAGGTCAGAATTGTTCCATAAGAGAGACACAAGTGACGCGATGTGTTCCCTCAACCTAAACAGGGTCATTGTTAAAATAACAAGCAGTGGTGCTGACACAGTAGTTGTTGCTAAGTGAATGAACGAAGGCAAAATAACGTCATTAAACGCAGCTGTTTGTTTTTTTCTTAGATACAATGACGTGATGGAGTGTGCTTTTAGGTTTTTGTGATATATTTATCAGTGACCTGAACTCACACCCCTATTCTATCCTATCCTATGCTATTCTATTCTATTCTACTCTATTTTTGAATCACCACACTGTACTACAGTCATATATAATCAATGTCCCATGTTTCTTTTTTAATCATTTTTTAGTTTTTATTTTACCTTTATTTTGTCAAATTGAAGTAACAGCTGTGTGCTCCTGTGGAAGTATTCTCTGGTTGGAACATTCCAAAATGTGATCATCAGCTGTCAAAAAGCACTGGATTCAGAATCTGTGTTTCAGACAGTAAATAATAATCAATATGAAAAAAAAAATCTAATTTCAGTTGAGTCACTAATAAAGGCAGAGCCAGCATTTTAAAAAACACTGAGGCCATGAGCCCATGTTCCCCAAACCACCACCTCCATTAGATTGTAGTTGTTTTTTTTTTAATGAATTTTAATTTTACATATTTTATATTCTGTTAAATGTTCACTTACATTGTCTCTAAACTGAATTTTCCAACATGAATCCATTTAGATGTATTCTGAATCCTTCATTTATTTACTTATTTATGACATAAATGTAAATATATCATGAATAAAATACTGAAATCAGAATATAAATCTGAACCATATGTAGGTTATTACATGCACAATGTAAACTAACACCAAGTAGCAAATAAACCCAAAATCACATTAGAAAAATATAGAAAGAAAATCATAGTTAAGCATCTGAGAAATACAATAAATCTAAAATCAGTGGCTCTGTTCAATGCAGCTTTATTATCTGATCTGAAATCCATCTCTTATTCAAAGTAATAGTGATATAATTCCATTTGTGATGCTGTTAGCAAGTAAATAGTGCTTCACAGTAAAAAGATCAGTTAGCAGCAGCAACAGCTTAAATTGAATAACGTGTGAAGCAATGATTTGTTGGTGATGCAGTGTAGCTTGTAAAGTATTGTATCACAGCAGTAATGGCAGTAGATGTATAGAGCAGACCTCTGTATCATTTTAATGTGGAGCTGTGAAGCTGTCACTCAGAGAGATCAGCTGATGTGGCTGTAACGACTCAGCGTTCCCTCCTCGGTCTACACTGTGAGTTCCTTCTGTCAGCTGCCTTCAACGAGCAATCACAGCTCTCAAAAGAATTGTTGCATCGCCATATAATAATAATGCAGTGGCAGATGTTGGCTGTGATCGATTACCTGAGTGATCACAGTAAACATCTGTCTGCAAGTTGATTTTCATAGTGTACAAAATCCACTGACACTTTGAAATATGACTGTGATGCAAAATATAATCAGATTTGTAATTCATTGGGTCAAACATGGCGATCTATTGCTGCGGTCCTTACAATAGGCAGAATTATTAATTAATTAATTTTTTTTTCATGTATTTTTAACACAGTTAACTCACAATACTTTTACATTCCCATGTTTTCTCAGTGAAACTCCTCTGAGATCCAACTCTCACATAATCAACTGGACATCCTTCTTCATACACGTAGGCCACACTCTCTATATTTAAAATACGTTCATTTACATCTGTGCAGCTGCCCTGAGTACAGTATCTGGTCAAGAATGAAGTCAACAGAGCTCCCTCATAGCCGAGTGGTTACAGGCCATGCCCTATACCCAACAAGGGACCTTTGTCACATGTCATACTCCTTTCTCTATCCCCTTGTTTCCTGTTGCCTCTCTGCCACCAACTGTCCAATAAAAGCAAAAAAGCCCAATAAATCACATTAAAAAGAATGAAGCTGACAGCATCGTGCAGATTACTGTACTGCTTTCCTCTGGAGAGAGCTCTTGATCTAAGAATTCATCTAAGTTCCCTGTCTTTAATTAGATAACCATGCATATTTAGCAGTAGGTCCAGTTTAAAGTAGAATTCAAGGAGATGATTCATCCTGGGGCAGCTGAGCAGAAACAGATATATGGTTCAGATGGGATGGAAGAAGAAAAACGTTGTGAGAGAATGCAAAATATTGCAAAACATACTGTGAATTCCCTCAAAGTATGCTTTGGCTTACCTTGCAATATTTTGCAAAGTAAATACATTAATACAACAGCAGATGTTGTCCATTGGTGGCATTGTACTTTAAGGTTCTCAGATGTGGAAGATGCTACTTGGACTAGGACTAAATGGTCAATACACTGTACTTATGACACTTTTCTAGTCTTTTTGACCTGCATATTCACACATTCACACACTGATGGCAGCGGCTACCACAGATGGTGCCATCCTGCTCATTAGTTGAAGGCTAACATTCACACACTGTTCAGGAATTTGGAGTTAAGTATCTTGCCCAAGGACACATCATCACGTGGACTGGAGAAGCCTGGAATCGATTCGCCGATCTTCCAATTGGTGAGCGACCCTCTCTACCTTCCTGAACCACAGCCACTACTGGACCAACAACTGCTGATTTTGCTCATTAGCATCTCTGTATGCAAAGTACACCTGGCTATGGAAGCCATTTAGCTCAAACTTGCAGAGAACACCTTGTAGTTGGGTTAGATTGCAAACCAACTCTTCCAAAGTTCTTTTGGGACCGGATCAAGATCACAAAGGGTAAGAACAGTTGTATAAAATACAGGGCGAAAGTGAACCAGAGCCTGGCCTGAAACCAAACCAAACAACCCAGGTTTGAAAATGCCTTCAGAGATAACCCAGCCAACACGTCCATGCGGGCCCCACATGGGTTAAATGTGGGCTACGTGGGTACTGAGGGGGCATGGGCTTGAACTGGGCACATTTTGCGGCCCCATATTGTTTCAGAAACATGGGCCCCACATGTGAAGCCCATGTAGAATTAGCCCATCCAGCCCCATTTAAGATCCATTCTGATCCCACTTAGGGCAAACATGGAAACTGCGCACAAACCCACTTGGGACCCATATTTGCAGCCCAAATTGAACCCTTGTGGGGCCCACATGGACAAGCTAGATGGGAACTAGAGTTGCAAAATTCCGGGAATTTTCAAACTTGGAAACTTTCCATGGGAATTAACGGGAATTAACGGGAATTAACGGGAATTAACGGGAATTAACGAGAATTAACGGGAATAAACTGGGAATTTACTAAACTGAAGGTATGTTCTTATT
The DNA here is from genome assembly GCF_027409825.1 of Scomber japonicus. NCBI lineage: Eukaryota > Metazoa > Chordata > Actinopteri > Scombriformes > Scombridae > Scomber > Scomber japonicus. The sequence goes on along the minus strand of NC_070586.1, from coordinate 35,042,744 downwards.
AGGGAACTTAAATATAGTTGTGTAAAATAATATTTTAGCATAATCCTGACTAAAACAACCAGATGTCATGCAGTACAGTTGAATATCTATGCTATCATATGCTCACATAGCATACTGTTTACTGCAGGGCTACTGAGGCCACGCCCCCTACATGCACTGTGCATTCCTCCATCACATGCACAGATGATTTCTACAATCCTAGACCACACTTTTGAGCCCAGATCACACAACTTGAAGCCAGACTTTTGAGCCTGTGGTTTTGATGACATTATATGGTAATATATTTAGGGATATTTTTATGTGTAAGTGCTATATTTAGCCTTATGGAGGAAAAAATAAAACTGGTCAAAACCAAATAAACCACAATTTATACAGCAAATATCACTTTAACAGACAGGAGTGGAACTTTGATGTTACTAGTTATATCATTTGCACCTAAGTAAATAACAATAAATAGTTTAAAATCATCTTGTATATTTTGGATTTTATGAGTTGTATCTCCACCACGATACATTGGACACATCCCCCTCAGGGTTGTGTAGATTCACTGACACATTGTTGTATTTTTTCAGAGTTGTGTGTGAAACCATTAAGAATAATAACATTTAGTTGTTTTTTTAATATTAAATTATAAATTATTGTATAATTTAATATAACTTCAACAGCTCAGGGACATCAAGCGACATTGTGCACCTTTTTTTATCGTCAACTTAAAATAATGTTTTTTAATGAAGGGGTGGACTTTTTTTATCCAATTAATCAATCAAATGATGATACCTTTCCACTGAATTACCCTCAGTTGCCATAAATTCCCATAAATTCCCATAATTCCCATGGAAAGTTTCCAATTTGGAATATTTCCAAAATTCCCCAGCTTAACTTCCCATGGAAATTTACCGGAAACTTTCCACCCCTTTGCAACCCTAATGGGAACTAATTCTCCACATTAGTAGTAGACCACAGCAGTGGTCCTACTTTAGATTTGAGATCCAGCTTGAGTCCTATTAGTGTGTTTTATCACAGAGAAAAGAGGATGTCGAACATTTGGTACAGATAACACAATCTCGCAGTGGTTGGCATTTGTGAAGGGCAGCGTCCGATGCCGCGTGCCAAGGTGAGCACCAGAAACACCAACACACCAAGAAAATAAACACCCTTCACACTGATAATAACTCACCTGTTCTCCTGCTAAGATAGCTATCTCCCACAGCAGATAGTGAGGCTCAGGTCCTGCACTCTTATGTAAGAAATCCATCCTTAAAAATACCACCACCCCCAACTCTCCCATCACCAACAACCCACCCACCCACACCACAGCCCAACCTTGACTGGCTCTGATCTGATTAGAGGCTTGTTGGGGAGGGGATGGGAGGAGGGGATGGGGGGGTAGGACAACCTGTCAAAAGCCACCGTATCAGCCTTGAGGAGATAAAGTGATGCTTCATGGACCTCTAGCCTGCTCTGCACTTATGATGCAATCAGCAACCCTAGTGACAACCATCACTCACCGACAAGGTAACGCACATGTGTTTGTGTGTGTGTGTGTGTGTGTGTGTGTGTGTGTGGGGGGGGGCTTAGACTGTTGTTTAATTTTGGCAATGCACAGGGCTGATATTGATATAAAATTACAGGTAAAGTCCAATATTTTGGTCAATATGTCTTTGTGTAAGATGACAGGCCTTGTTTCTCTTACTACAGTTGGGGACCCACTTATGGCACATATTTGATACAGACTGCTTAAAATGTGTTTGACCAAAGCAGTTTATAGACTTTGATTAGCTAACTCTGATCAATAATAAGATGTTGTCAGATAGACCATCATGCAGACTTTTCGTTGCGTGGCTCAAGTCAGTGTTGTTCTTACACGCAGTTTTTATGTAAAATAACTGCTTTTGATAGTTTTGTGTCAAAGGTTAGTATATCCATAGTACTACCTATGTCACTCTCCAGCCCTGTATAGAGAAACAGTTCCTATAATAATCTTTTTATATCAGATCTAGCTAGCAGATCAGCTAATGGATTTATGTGTATAGTTATGGTACTCACCATTGTGTTCTATATAAAAACTTGGGTGGTCTTCTCTGGCAGAGATAGGTGAGTTGCATTGGCATCTGTTCCTGTACAAAGCCACCATTGGAGACTGTCCAAATAACAACACTTCATTATTGGAATGGACCTCTGGGTAGCCTGGATCTGTCCAAGACAAACAAAATATCAAAATATGCCTACTAAAACAAACTACTATGCCTACTAAAAACAAACTGAAAGGATTTAAACTGGACAGAAATTCGCAAAAACAAAGTAAAACTGTTGTGACCTCTTAACACCACATGACTTAGTGGTGGCATGTAATGTGTTAAAATGACATGTGCTCAGACAGGGACGTGCACATGATTATAGAGGGGCAGGGGCTCAAACTCAAAAAAGGGCAGCATGTGTGCGTGCAGAGCGCACACCAAAAAATGTTTCCGGTCCTTTACACAATATGGAAATTAATGTAAAATTAAAAAATAAAGTGCTAATAGAAAGCTAACTACTTAGCTGTGTGTCCTGTGTAGGTGAAAGTGATGCATTTGCTCTTTCTTTTGTGTCAACAAATTATTGTCAACATGAGTTTATTCACATTATCAAAGTCACAATAAACTTTATATCTAAACCTCGGACCAGTACTTCAGACCTGTAGTTTGGGAAAAATGATCCGCCGCAAACACGGTGCATTTTATTTTGAAAGTTAACCCGGTGTTTTATTTTGTATTTTGTACACAATTTCCTGTCCCGCACGATCTGCTCTGTGCTCAATTGACGTCCGGCAAAAAAAGAAGCTGACACATTGACTAAAATAGAGCGTTTTATTGAAATATTACCCATATTTAAGCACGTTGAATAAGTGGACGGAGACTAGTTAGACCATAACTCACAGGTTCAAGTTGCTCCACTGTCACGTCTCCTCAGTTATCCATGGAGCATCTCTCTCTCTCTCTCTCTCTCTGGCGGCTCTGTGACAGAGCGGAGCCTCAACAGACAGAGGAGCAGCAGGCTCAACACACAACAATCCCGTATTACAAGAAAATGGGTACGGTAAAATACTGTGGAGTTTTTGTACCGCCGTTTGTTTTTGTTTTTTTTCCCCTAACAGGAATGAATTAATGTTATTTAAAACACACACACACACACACACACACACACACACACAGGGCACTTTTTAATACGAGGCAAAAAGGGCAGGGGCTCAAGCACCCCTAGGGCCCTATGTGTGCAGTGTGCACGTGCCTGTGCTCAGAGGTTGTGCTCATTTCACATATTTCTTTGAGATCAGATCTGTGCTTTATAAAACTTTGACAAATCACTGTTGAACAATAATGACGTTTTTTTATGGTGTGACAACAGTTAAGTTTTTACATGGGTCAAACTGTATGTCAGACTATTTCCTATGATGTGAATGTGAAACTGTCCAATACAAAAGTGGCAAAAATATTTTCATTTAATTCCCTGGAAGAAAACAAATTAGCATTTTTTTTACAGTGTCAAACTATTGCTTTAATACTGCAGCAGCTCATATTTAACAACAGCTACACTTCTATCAAGAAATAGTTCCGACAGCATGTGTATGTATGTAAGATGTGAGCAGTAGAACTTGAAATCACTCCTCACACAGTAGCAGCCGTATCTGAGCATCTGAGCATGTGTACTGCTGTTATCAATAGAGACAGTTTATCATTTATTTTAAAAGCAAAAACAGACTCATTCATTGACTCATATATCTGTTTATTAAGTGTTGGTGTCTGTAAAGGAAGCATTCATAAATCCTAGCCTTGATCCTGGACTTCCAGTGAAAACCACCTGATACACACCGCCTCATTACTTTCAATGAGCTGCTTTTTTTCAAAACTACTTGTAGATGTTTGTGGTGTGTGTTTGTGTGGGTGATAATATCCTCCACCTACAGAGCTGCCATTTGTAAGCTGTAACACTCAATGCTGCACCCACCAAGGATAAGCAGTTTGCTCTTGTCACAGTCCCACAAACAGTGGACCTGATCAATCTGTCCACACACAGTAGATGTTGTTTCAGTAGCAATCACTGTGGAAAAGACTCTATTTTACCTCCACAATATATGTGATATTTAGCTATTCATGTGTGTTAATTACATGTGAGACCTGCTTGGATTTAAAAACTAAATGTACTGTATGTATCATTATGCATTTATTTTTTAATTACAACCTTTTATTTTATAACTATGAGATTGCATCTAATTGAATACAACAAGCCTCTATTTTCTCACTTAGAGGTACATATGAGAAATATATATATATATACATACACATATATATGTACTGGATGGTATAAAACTAGTAGTAGACTAAAACTCTGACAAACACTCTTAGCATAATGCATAAGTACATTTATTCAAGTATTGTATTTAAGTACAACTTTTGGGGCGTATTCAGTCATTTTGGGGCCCTCCACATTCTCGTACTGCACTGACAAAAGTTTTATTCTCACCTTAACACAAGGTCTTCAATGTGGGCAGCAGCAAGTAGGTCTTGGACATTGTTGGATCTTGTGCTACTAAAAAAAGAAGACACCACAAAAGATAACAAGGTCAATTATGAGAACAAACATTTTAACAGTAATTGTATGAAATTTTATGAAAGCCTATGCATGACAGACTTAAAATTATCACACTAGTCCAGTGAATAATATTTATCACCAAACAAAGATTTTGAATCAACTAAAAAGTGTTTCCTGAGCTACATAAAGTCCTTAAAATCTTTCTTGAGGATTATTATCTAACAAGTGAATCATCTCAACACTTTTACTGTAATTGATAAGAACATTAATCAGCATTTAATATAGTTTACCATTTCGACCACTTTAATACTCACACCCCCCCCCCCCCCCCCCCCCCCCCCCCCGACGATAACATTAACTATTAGCATAACATGGTTTGCTAATCAATAAATAGCTAGCGTTAACTGTTGATTTGAACGCCAGTTAATGTTATGGAAGAGCCTAAGTTCTTATGGAAAATAGTAATGTAATTACTCCCACCTTACTTCCCAGCAAGCACATTTTGGTCTAAAAGACGTCTATGGTAACCGGTGAAAAGACATTGAAAATTGGTTGAAAAGTGAACGTTTTTTTTTTTACCGGACATAGATACGTTTATTCAACATTCACATATAAACCATATTTCACCGGGAATTGCTGTATAGAAAAGTCCCAGCTTATTTAGTGACGTGTGCAGAAATAGCCTATATAGTTTCATATTTATGATATTTTTATAATATAAAATGTGTTTACATTTTTATTGACATCTGGTTAGTAAACGTTTTCTTAGCTTGTAATAGTCAGTCAAAATGCTATTCCTTTTCCACCCTTTTATTATAGTTGTAAGCCTAGCTGTATGTTGTGTTACAGTTCATATTGTCTAAAGTGTGTTCATAGGGGAGCGTACCTATGTTCCCCGGGTCCTATGTTCCCCGATCGCGGCTAACTCGGTTGCTAGCTCAGCGGCTAACTCCGCTGTTAGCTCGGCGGCTAACTCGGCTAACTCCTCCTGTCGCCTCCACTCCTCCTGCTGCTCTAGTAGAAGCTGCTGACTGGCCATCTCCTGTAACTGATACAGTACGAACAGAGTTGGTTCACAGAGGTCCATTTCAAATTGAAAACAGCTTCACATTCCCTAAACAAAAGGACGGACGAAGTTGTCAACATGAGTATTTTAACAGACTCTTAGTCAATGGAGAAAAAGTCAGAAGAAGCTGGCTTATGTACTCTGTAAAAGATGACAGCTTGCACTGCTTCTGCTGCAAAATCTTTTCCAAAAGAGATTTTAAACTGAATAGGGAAGGACTAAAGGACTGGAAAAATGCAAGTCACTTGCTCAAGGTCCATGAGGATAGCCATGAGCATAATGCTCACATGGCAACATGGAAGGACTTGGAAGTCCGTTTTGCGAAAGGGCTCACAATAGACAAACAAGAGATGGCACTCGCTGAGGCTGAGAGAAAAAGGTGGCGTGACGTTCTACATCGATTGGTGGCAATAATCCAGTCCTTAGCTGAAAGAAACATGGCTTTTAGGGGGTCCCATGACACACTAAATAAACCAGACAATGGAAATTTTCTGAAAGAGGTGGAGCTTATGGCCAAATTTGATCCAGTGATGAAGCAGCATGTCAGTAGGGTGGAAAGTGGAGCTGGCAGTCATGTACATTATCTGGGCAAAACAATCCAAAATGAACTGATAGACTCCATCAGTTCTACAATAATAGAAAACATTGTGAAAGAGATCAAAACATCTAAGTATTTCTCCATCATTTTAGATTGCACCCCTGATCTGAGTCATAAGGAACAGCTCTCTGTCATAGTCAGGATAGTGTCACAAGAAGACATACCTCAAGTTAAAGAGCATTTCTTGGGCTTTCTTGTTGTAGAGGTGTCAACAGGAGAACATTTATCATCTCTAATCCTAAAAAGGCTAGAGGAACTTAACATCCCATTTGAGGACTGCAGAGGCCAGTCCTATGACAACGGCACCAACATGAAGGGGAAAAATAAAGGCGTTCAGGCAAGGTTGCTTCAGCTGAACTCAAGAGCTTTTTTTGTCCCGTGTGGTGCCCACACTTTCAATCTGGTAGTAGCTGATGCTGCAAAAAGCTCACCAGATGCTCTTGGCTACTTTGGGCATTTAACAAAGTTATTCAAGCTCTTCTCAGCCTCCACCCATAGGTGGGATGTCCTCTTGAAATATGTCAGAATCACTCTGAAATCATGGGCTGAGACCAGATGGGAAAGCAGGATAAAAAGCATTGAGGCAGTAAGGTATCAGACTGGGCAAGTCAGAGAGGCTCTTCTGGAGGTGAGGGAAACGACTGCAGACCCTGTGGTGAGAGTTGAAGCCCAGTCTTTGGCTGAGGAGATTGGATCCTATTGCTTCTGCATTTGTACAGCCATATGGTATGACGTTCTCAGCAAGATCCAGTATGTCAGTAAACTGATGCAGTCACCCTCTGTGCAGCTTGATGTGGCTGTCGACTTGCTGAAGAAAACCAGAGATACCCTCGCCAGTTAAAGAAACACTGGATTTTCTGATGCACAGACAACGGCAAAGAAGATGTGTGACGAGATGAATGTGGAGGCTGAACTCAAACAAAAGCGGTTGAGAACCACAAAAAGGCACTTTGATGATGCCCAGGTGAGCCCATACAAGATGCACTGCAAAAAATGGAAACCACATTTTTTAATGTGGTTGTGGATACTGCCATCTCCTCACTTGATGAGAGATTTCAGAATCTTTGAGAGGTAAATAACAAGTTTGGTGTACTTCTCAATTTCCCCAACTTGGAAGAAGAAGACCTGCTACAGCAGTGTCAAATCTTAAGTACTGCTCTGACCCATGACAGCCAGCCGGACATTGATGGCACAGAACTTGCAAAGGAAATGCAGAATTTTCCACCTTTGCCATCAAAGAATGTGACAAACATGGAACTCTTGACCTTCCTGCATGAGAAGAAGCTGGCAGAAAATTACCCCAACATGTGGGTTGCTTTGAGAATCTCTGCCACTCTTCCTGTTACAGTGGCTGCTGCTGAAAGAAGCTTCTCTAAGCTCAAACTGATTAAAACTTACTTGAGATCTACTATGATGCAAGAACGTCTCAGTGGACTTGCCATCATAAGCATAAATGTGGTCTCAAATCAGTTGTCATATGATGATGTTGTAGATGACTTTGCTACAAGAAAGACCAGGAGAGTAAAGCTGTAGCAGATGATGTGAGGTTGAGGAGGTGGTGGTGTAGTTTTTAAGTCATTCAAGTTAGTGCAGTTCCAAAAAGCACCACTAGAGGTCTTTGTAAGATCCCCCTTTTTATTTAAATCCTTGTAATTTTTTGTCAATACTGGTTTATTTAATATTTATTTTATTTTATTGTGTGCAGTGCCTTATTTATATTGTACTTATAATTTATTTTATGTCGCTTGTTTACACTTTTTATTTTGTGGGTATTTAAATCTTATACTTTATGTAAGATATTTATATTATATTTCATATATTCATTTAATATTTTTTTGTATTTCTTTCTTATTTGTTCGAAGTATTTTGATTGGACAATTGCTTTCTGAAAATAAAAGAATGTCCAAGATAAAGCTATTCAGTTTCTTGTGAAGTATGTACACCAGCAGTGGAATTTACTGCGATGCAAGGGGGGCGCCACCTAAAATCTTGCCTAGGGTGCCAAATTGGCTAGGGCCGGGTCTGCCTGTGCTTGTCTTGTACCTAGATTCGGTGTCACTGTGAACAAGGTCGACACCTTTTGTAGTTTTGATAAAAACGGTTTACTTTCCTCTCGCATTCTCCTCTTCTCCGCTCCACTGGGATAACTCTGCTTCATTTTTCTCAACTCAAAACCGCGCCAATAAGTTTGTTTTGGTACCGTCTTTCTTATCTTGCACATGCGCAGTAACATGGAATACTCCAATGCATGAGAAGGGAGGGGGGAGCAGTCAAAACGATTATGATAGATTAAGCATTTTTATGTATTTTTAAGCGCGCGAATTAAGACTAAAACAATAATAATTGCTTTAAATCAAAGAAACCTTTTATTGATGAGTTTTTATGAGACGTTTGGGGGCCCCAGGCAACTGCCTGTGTTTGCCTAATGGTAAATCCGCTTTTTACTTCTACTTCATTACATTTCAGAGGGAAATAATTTACTTCATTAAATTAAACCGAGCCAGTGTGTAACTGTGGCATGGTTCAGATATCTCGAGCTCTTTTCACACATGTAGCACTCAGGAGGAGACTGTTGGTGTCAGTCAGATGTTTTCTCACGTAAATACTCTGGTGTATGTGAGAGGTGCAGGAGGCGGGACTAAGTGTTTTTAAGATTTTCAACAGAAATAAAACAGCTTTTATTTTATGAGAAATCACAGGAAGTCCTCTCTTCCATTCACAGCAGAGCGTTCAGGCTCAGTGCAAACAATGCATCTTAGCTGGCTCGCTGCGTTTATCCAGCACCAGCTGTATGATAGAAACATCATTAACACACACACACACACACACACTAACTCTGAATCTTCCAGACTACAGCTGCTGATTTACAGAGTTTGACTTTGTAGCTGGCAGGATGAAGTCTGTTTAATGTTTATCATGTGACCCTTCAGAGGAACCCTAAACCCTAGGATGGGAAACACTGAAGTAAAACTGCCTTACTGTATATAAAACAACTACCAGCTACCATCTATAGTATACCAATCGTGAGCTTTATGAATTATATTAAGCATATAAATAACCAGGCTACTAATACTAATACTTGTTAAAATATAGATGATTATCCTTTCATACTTGGTGATAATCTTCTATTTGAAATGCAGGACTTTATCTTGTTTATGTTATTGAGTTTCAAAAAATCAGTTAGTATGTAGTCATAATTAGCTGTAAATGATTGGATTTGGTGAGTTTAAAGACACATAACTGCTCAACAGGCTGAAACACACTTGTTTTTATTTTGATGAAAAACACACAAGAGTGAGCTGAGCAACAGTTCAGGGACAATGACGTCCTGACTCCATTCCAGTCTGTCTAGTTACGCCTCAGTAAACTCACTATCACCCACTGAAGAGAACATCAACTCATCAGTTGTGTGTTCATCTGAAAAAGAAAAAAAAATGGTGGAAAAAGAATGGAGGACAATCGATGTACACTTGCATAACGTTCACATTTATTTGGTTTCAAGTCCTAACACATTCTAAACATGCTTTTAACACGTAATGGATCACATTCTTCACAGGTAGTTAAAGTAACAAGAGCAGACAAGAGATTTCTGAAGAGAAAAAACATAAAAGGCGTTTCAATTGTCTGTTCACAGGTGATGACAGTGTGTAAAAATCTATTTCTTCCCTGAGATAATGTCATGATTATTTCTCTACTCTTTTTACTTCCCTCCAAACTCTTCTTCTCATCTTGTGCTCCTGTACGACAGGGTTCTGACAGCGTTACATGACCGGGGTGGGACACAGAGAGGAAGATAGTTTGAAAGGAGGAATCTGCCTTTCTGAGGTTTTACTTTTTGCTCTTATGGACTGTCAATATAATTTGTTATGATAAAACTTTTCAGGTACATTACTGATCTGAGGACACCTGTAGATTATCACAACAAGAGTGCAACAAGTTTCCTGTAAAATCAGGTGTGTATGTAAATACCCATATTGATAATATTCATTAGGAATGGGAAATGAAAGTAAAAGCACTTGATTTCTCTGTTTTAACTCAAGCACAGCTCAGATCTAATAGTTCTTTTTTTGTATTGTACTTGTTAAAAATGACAAAAGCATTAAATAAGACCCAGAAAGTACATAGAAAAAGCAGAGCTGCTTTGTCATTTTGTCATGAGTCCAACCCCGGTGATAACGCTGCAGCAGTCTGTGAGCGAAAAGCATGTAAACACAAGGAGATGTCAGTTTGACCACAATTACATTCTCTGATTGATAATCGATTATAAGCAGCATTGACAGAGTCAGATATGATAGCGGTCCTATTGTTCACACTCCCGCGTAAACCTTGAACTGCCTCACCATTTAACAACAATCATGGAGCACAAAGAAAAAAAAAACACACAGCGGCATATCATGATGTGAATATAGTGTACACAGCAAACAGCCATTCACAAGATAACGAGACGTATGCACAAAAGGTCAGCACGGGAAAATAAAAGCACGCATGGACTGCGGCGAGGACGCATCACGTGAAACGCTTAATCAGTACTCTGACATTGTCATTGACATTCTTTCATCTTTGGTATCGGTTTCGTGATAACAGGGCAGAAGTGAAATAAAAAAGATGACGCTAATTTAAGATGAAAGGAAGCAAAAACAAAGAGGAAGAGGATCCCTGAAAGGAGAGATTAAGAGAGTGTTTGAGGTCAGAGGAAATTAAAAAAAAAAAAAAAAAGCTGCTGACGGAGACAGGCAGCAGGTAGTCTGAGGTAGAGAGGAATATGAGGCAACATGTTCACACATTTGAAAAAAAAAATATAGGAAAAAAAATAATCAGGTGTCAGCGCTTGTTATAAATCTGAGGAAATAAGAAGACACAAAACAACAGAACAGAACATTGGTGCAATGAAACCAATAAATAAGACAAAAAAAAGAGAAAAGAAAATCACCTATTTGAAAGTAAGCAACATGATGACAAATAAAGAGGTAGTTTACGTATAGAAATTGCAAATGACATATATCCCTTGTCTGCAAAAAAATACAAACACAAAATTATTAAAAAAAAAAAAAAAAGAACACTTTCCTCAGCACATGTGTATCAAAACATGACAGGAAGTAGGAAGTCAGAGCAGTGGCAGTGAGGTAGCAGTAGTGAGTTGATTAAGCAGAGACCCGTATTTCTATGATTTACTGCTACACCTAAAAGGAAAAATCCCCCCCCCCCCCCCCCCCTTTTTTTTAAGATCCTTTGTGGCAAAGGATGTCAGATCTCAGCAGTCTGAGAGTTGTTAGTGACTTTGTTGCTGGCCACCCTGATCTTCCTCATCTACCAATACTACATTTCCCAGACTATTTGTTGCCTGGTGGGAAGCTAATGTCACTCCTGACACCAAAACCTGACAGCTGACACATGTATTTTTTTTTTTTAATTCTGCCATTGGACTCAATTGTAGTTGTTTCTTTGGAAGTAGGAAAGCATTTAGGGGGATTTTTCCTTTAATATAATACATGTCCTCATTCAGACTTTTGTCACACAACAGCACAAATCCCTGAGATTATGTGGTTTAAAGGGTCAGTACACCCAGATTACTAAAAGAACATCTCACTCACCAGAAGTGGTATGTAACCATGTATCCAGCTGGATAGTTTGGAGGTTTTACTTGTCCAGGCTTTAAATTTCATCCTCCACCTCAATATCATAGATGTTGATTGGTCAATTGTGGTTCTATTTTCTAGAAGCGGCAAGCCTGTAACGATCCACAGATTCTCACTGGGACTATTTCTTCGGTAAAAAGTAGTTCCAGAGTTGCAGTGATGACGCTGCACAGCTGGATACCAATAAGGATAAGTGAGAAAATGTTGTTTTTGGAATTCAGGTGTAAACCCCTTAACCCAGTCTTGAGGCTGTTCCTCAGAAGCCTGTATGATGACTGACATTTCTTTACTAAATAGAGAGAGGTAGTTTCCACACACCTGTCTCAGCTGCTCTGGGAATCCTAGAAAATGAGTGAAACTTCACCCAAGTTTGGAAAGCTCCAAAGCATTTCATTTGCATTGTAAAAAGGATTCAAAATAATACATAAAAAGGCTCTGAGATGTCAGTATTGTCCATATAAAACGTGGCTGACAAGGCCTGAGTAATACTTATATCATAAACCACTGTGGACAAGGGAATGAGGGCTTTTTTTTTAAAATCATGTCCTAAAAAAACAAAAGTAAAGAATTCAAAGTTTAGAAAAATGATAGGCGATGTCTTCACTCCACCAAAAAAAAGAAAAGAAAAGACAATAACGTGGAAAAAACAACAAAAACCCCAAAAACATTCACAATAACTACAAAGGTACATGAAAATGTATAAAAATCAAAAGATGAAAAGAGGCTAACTGAAAGTTTTGAAAGAGGAACACTGCATTGGACTGGTGGTGTTGTTAAGGCTGCACACAGACAGGTGGATGAACGAAAGGAAGAGAGAGAGGAGCCGACATTCTAGAGATGCCACGCCGTCTCTCGCTTCGTCCATCGCAAATTCCACAGAGAAAGAAAAAATCCCGCCCTGCGTGTCTCAACCTTCAAACTACACCCACTTTCACTGAAGGAAGGGTGGAGTGGGTGGTAACCTTGAGGGAAGTAAAGTGGAAAAGAAAAACACTTTTTCTACAGAGGACCTACAATGTCCTGGACCTATTCTACTAATACTACAAGTACATCAGCATGGTCACTGAGTTACTCCTGAATGCAATACATAACACTCACTTTACCCTGTTTAGATCCAGGTCGGCAGGGACCTGAGAGAGAGGAACACACTGGGTGGGCAGTGGCCGAGAGTCAAGGGTCAAGGTCTCTGAACCTCACCGTTGTGTGCAAAAAAGAGAGTCGTTGAGAGGACTGCATTGTTTTTTTCGTCTGCGTTTCTAATTGTTTGCACATCGTGAAACAGCTAAAGAGTCGAGGAATCAGAAGAAGACACTTCAAGCGGTTTGAAATGATCATCTCATACTTCAAAAATAAAGACCATTTTCTATGGCTTTTTTTTTTTTAAACAATGTGCATATCTGTCACAGAGGGTACGCAAGCCGGAGTCCACTCACCTAAATTCTCTAACCTATCCTGGATTCATGGAGACGTGGATCAATCACGCTGAGTCCACTTGTGTCCAGTTTAAAGTGGTAATCTGACAACCTTTTGATAGATGACACAGTGATGTTCTAAAACCTGTTGCCAAACTTCATTTGCTGGTTCTGAAAGAGATCTTTGGCCCAATCTGACCCCTAACCCTGATAAGACCTGACCTGAACCAGATTTTGGGTCGACACTTCTTTTTAAAAAAAAAAAAGCCCCTCGGATCTGGGTCAGGTCTGACTGAGATTGCTACTGGTCTGGTTTTGGGTCTGTGCAAAATTTTGATTGGACCTAACCAAAAAGCTGATAGCACGAGAAACACATGGTGCATCTTCATCATCAGCCAATCAGAGCGCAGCATGAATGTGGCATCATGTTAGAGGTTGAACTATTGAGGCGCAGATGGTTTTTAATCAGATGTTTGAGTCAGACCAGCTTTGACAAAACTGGAGTTAGAATACCTTTTTACAGTTTCCAGTCCTCTTAACTCCTGAATCCTGCATCTGGCAGTTCCATTTGGGTTCTAGCACATCAGGTATGTTTTGGACCCCTGAAGACTTCTTGCTGTTCAAAACACCAAGCGGATGTCACAGATTACCACTTTAACACCTTCTTTAAATTATTTGTGTACCAAGTTCCTGGTACTGAAGGCAACAGGGCCAAAAGGAAACCACCCATCTGATAGAGAAACAAAGACTAGGAATCATGTCTGCTCTATTTGTGCACAAGAATGTGCGCATGTTTAGCAGCATTTAGAATGAAATCCGGCAACAATGTACTCGTCTGTCCAGCAGAGGTCTCCCTCTGACACAGATTGATTCATTTCTTATCCTGATCCTTCATTGATAAGAAATCTTTTTTTTTTTCCTTTGCGGAGCTTATCAGCTCCCTACCCATCAATGGGTGTTTGAGAAAAAGCATTGCATAAACACTTTGGTCAAAAAAAAAAGAAAAACAATAAAACTAAAAAGCAAACCTAGCTATCCTCCCCTTCCCCTGCAATAAAGCCTTACATCCCCAGTCTATGATTGTAAAAAATACCCGTATGCTCCTTTTTTCAATGAAGATCCCACAGATCCAAATAACTGTCACCTTAACTCATGGAATGTTAAATTGACAAGACCGCCTCCCATAAGCAGGATGTCTGAGAGTCCATGCAGATAAAGTAGCTCAATTTTGCTAATTCAATTTGCATTTTCAGTGTGACAAAAACACTGTTTTTTTTTTTCTTTTTCAATCTTTGATTTCACGCAGCTCCTTTGAACATTCAGCCTCTGATTGAGGTGCCAAAGTATCCACAGGGATTTGGTTTTAGACTGGGCAACTCTTCATTTAACAGCAAGAAAAGGTACCTGAAAATAGCAACAACATCTTCCTGAGGTAGTCTCAAAACACTCATCACGTGTCTATCCGCCCCCATCTGAATAAAATAAACTCTTTTAAAGTCTAGCTCTAACAATGGCAACACTGACACATTGAGCAAACTGGATACACACTTGTAAACTCCAAAGACCAATGCATCTACGAGCATTTGTTTTGTACAGAAGCATGTGCACAGTGTAAATCAGCATACATTCAGCTCTGTCGTGTAATAAATATATAAAGAAAAAAGTTACAAAAAAAAAACAAACTAGCTGCTTGTCACATTCACAAGAGGGGAGACCAGTCCCTCGACTTTTTGGGGGGTCATTTGGGGGGGGTCTAGTTTCCGGAGGAAGTGGTCACGCAGGGCGACGGGCCGGTCCTGTAGCTGGTCAGGCTGGATTTGCAGGAGTGCAAGGCTGCTTTGAACAGGAGGGGGAGCTGCTCCAGAGGGACGTTCACTAGCTTCCCTGAAAACAAACACAACACACACACAGCACTCAGGATTAGCTTATGTACAGGATACTTGATTCTTGATACTTGATTAATTTCACAATTAACTGTATCCTGTTGTATCGACAGTGTTTGAGTCTGTTTGTGTGAACAGGTTATAAATGTACATTAGACAGTTTGACAGGCTGGCAGTCATAGGTGTTCTGAGGAGTTTTGAATCAGAACAGTATCAGTATAGTATTATTGACAAGCTGTTTGTGGTCATTGGTTGAGCTCAACAGGAAACACTTAGAGGGAATTTAATGTTAAAAAGACTGTAAATGTGTCAGATATCACTTGATGTGACTAACTCACACTGATGAAGCTGAATAGAAGCTTCTACTTTTAAATGACTGTGTGGACACACTGTGGATTGTGTCCTCCATCACTTCCATTGAAAGCACATTTGAAGGAGATCTTTTAATAGTCAGTATGAACAGGAGGAATGATTACAGAGTGGAAAATCTTGTTCACTGGTCATATGGTGACCTGACTGCTGCTTTAAGACACTCTTGAAAAATTGTGAACCTGTTCATTTAACTTTTCATTTAGAAGAGGAAGAATGTGTAATTTCTTCTTTCAAAAATAACACAATTATACTTTGAGTAACATTGGACAGACAGAAGCAGTCTGTTCTTAGAGGTCTTACCTGCGATGCAGCGGATCTCCGGCAGACACATCATGATCTCAGGGAAGCGTTTTGGCTGGTGCGGATACTTATACTCAGTGTAGTCCTGACACACATACCAGTAGCGCTTGTTCAGCTGCTCGAGCTGCGAGATGTTGGACAGACCTCTGATATCTGCAAAGGTATAGCAGTGAGTCAGGTAGTGAATACAATGAGAATAATGAAAAGCTTGAATTTGTGATGTAATGACAGAACCTGTCCCGTTACCTTGGTTGAGGAAGTTGATGGCTTTCATACATGCATACTCCTCATTGCTGATCTTCAACTGGTGGAACTTGCGGAACAGATATATCAACCTCTCCATCACCTCCATGCCGTCCTCGCTGAAGCTGAGGAATCAAGACGGACTTGTCAACTTATGCTGGAAAGTTTTAGAGGTAACTGTCTCTACAGGATTAGGGTTAATACCATTTTAAAGCTTTAAGAAAATGGAAGATTAGTTTTAATAGGTTTACTGTCCACATGTTCACATTAAAAAGGAAGCAGCACATCAAGAAAAGTTAAATCCACTATCTAAAGTTTCTATGCTTCAATGAACAAGGCAGCGATGAGGGAGGGAAGATGTCAGATCCCCTCAAAGTGTTTTAAGAAACATTTTGCTGATCACACAGCTTTATGGAAAGGAGTCTGACAGAGCCACAATAATTAATTAATTTCACTTGTCAAGAGTCTTACAGTTCTAAGAAAGCTGCAGAAAAGCTGCCTCTGTAAATCAGATACTTGCTCCTAAAAAAAACCCTAAGCTTCAGGCAAATGGGCTGAAACGGCGCCGTATATTAGGAGAATGTGTGTCATGAGGTCAGATAATTTAGGTCTGATTTAAACAGAACCAAAACCCCCACCTCTCACTCTCACACACACACACACACACACACACACACACACACACCTTTTCTATCTATAGCGAAAGACGTGCTAGCCACTGCTCTGTCCTGACCAGTCCTCCCGTTCACAGACTGCTTGGCTGGCACTCGACCAACAACAATACTTCTGCTATGATAGCAAAAATTATCTAAATCCTTTTGGAGATATTGAGCTCACACAGTGGAACGTTTGACCTGGTGAGTTATAGAGTTGGCAAAACTCCGGGAGGCTAAATCTAACATTTAATATCTTGTGTTTGTTAATGGTGCGATAGCCTCTAGAAAAAGAGAGGTAGGAGGTAATATGAGTCTTCCTAGATGAGATATAACCATATAGTCATTTGTTTTGATGTCTGAATGCAAAAGTTAAACCGCTAGCCTTGTTGTTGTTAAGCTAACATCAAGCGAATTTAGTTGGCTGCTAAACATCAGGCTGAAAACTATGTAAGAAGAGTTTTTGGTTACTTGCTGTCTGACCAAACATCATCATTCATTTGGAGTCATGTTTCTGTCCTCTGTTTTAGCTCTGTTTTGGTATTTAGCACCTCTTTAGCTGCTAAATGCTCCACTGTGTTCACCAGCTAGTCGCTTTGTCTGTTAGCCTTTCTGTGCTGAGCAGGTGGTGTTTTGTAAGCTTTTTCACTGTAAATACCTGTCTGTTGATGATGAGATTGAACAGAAACAGTAAATAACTCTTTAACTGTAGCACCAAAACAAAGCCAAAGATTAAACCCTTCATAGATCAGAGGGGGAACTGCTAAAATTGCTAAGAATTGTGCATTTACCACTATGAGCAACACCATTCACATTATTACACCTAGTCATGTGACCTATTGTTGATATGGAAATATATATTAGTGCTCCTTTAAGTCAGTTTTAACCTTTGATTGGCTACAAACTACTAGAGTGTTAGTTATATGGGCCTCAGTTTCACAATTTTGGTCATCATTCCTATCCAAAAACATACAATCAGGGATCACTCGAACCATATTTTCTGACACTCATTTCTTTCCAAGTCTCTTTCACTCACCCCTGCAGCTCATCATCTGATGGCGTGTACTTGGCGGTGACGTCGGCCAGGTCTCCAAAGATCTGGGCACTGTAGATGGTGAGGCAGGACAGCAAGATGAGCTCCTGCCAGGTGGAGCTGAGAAGGCAGGTGTAGTCCTCTATGGAAAGCTCGCAGAAGAAGGGCAGCTTCTTGATCCAGGAGATCTGGCGGAAAAGCAGCTCGTCTGCCAGGCGGCACAGTAGGGCAAACAGCTCCACCTGTGTCACTTTGTACCTGGGGAGACACAAAAAAGATAAAAGGACTACTATGAGAACTATGGAGACATTGGCTTTTTGAGTAAATTCAGTTCTGAAGTGTTAACATTGGATTATCCTTGACGAGATGAATATGATACAATTGATAACAAAGTGAATGACCAAACTGATACAATCAACAATAGTCTGTTATCTATATGAACAGTGAAGAGGTATTGCTATAATCATTCCTCCTGTTCATACTGACTATTAAAAGATCTCCTTCAAATGTGCTTTCAATGGAAGTGATGGAGGACTAAATCCATAGTGTGTCCACACAGTCATTTAAAAGTAGATGATCAGCTTCTATTGAGCTTCAGCAGTGTGAGTTAGTCACATCAAGTGATATCAAGTGTTTCCTGTTGAGTTGTGGTGGAAGTATAGTAACAAAAAGACTTTGGTACTAAAAACACTGTAACGTTGAAACATAGAAGATGAAGATTTGACTCATTTGGACGCTGAAGCTTCATATTAGCTTCACATCAACTTTTAAATCCATGTTTACACAGAAGGAGGACTGTGGATTTAGTCCTCCATCACTTTCATTGTAAGTGTATTATGAAGAGATCTTCTAATGGTCAGTATGAACAGGAGGAATCATTACTGCAAGAAAAATAGATTCCCATTTTGCCCTGTCTGTTTTCTAGTCCTGTCACATAATCACACATCAGTATGCAACTGGATGCATTTTATAAACATCTCGGGCAAAAATTGTTGGCACATATTTCAAAGTTTTACATAAAGGCCAATCTGCAGTCTGCATAGCCTTCAGCAAATTTTTCAAATATTTTACGTGGGCTGAGTCACTGACTGAGACAAAATACCGACAGAATTCAAAGTTCTTTTCCATCATTGATTAGAAATATTTATCAGAATTATGACAGTAATAAATCAACACAATACAGAACTTTTAGAAGTATTTTTGCAAATGAAATAAACAGTCTGAATGTATTTATAAGAAACTCTACATACATCTACATAGTGTATAGATTGACTCACCCATCTTCTATGAGCATCGGGGTGGCCAGGGGGGCCAGGTCCTCTGCCGCCACCAGCTGCAGCACCAGCGGGTGGGATTGTGGGTAGAGGCTGCGGGGCTGGGGGGCCAACAGGCCAGACTGGGCGGCATAGCTGAACAGGTGAGGCAGGAGCTGGTAGTGTGTAGACATGGAGGTGTTGATGTACTGGTCCCTGAGGGCCGCCGTGTAGCCGTTCATTTCCACAGAGCGACTGGAAGCACACACACAGGTTGAGGGTTACATATAGGGGGAAATGTATTTGTTTTTTGGCATTTTGGGAAATATACTTAGCTAGAGTCACTATATCTCTGGACATACAGTCTGCTCCTTTAAACGTTAGAAGCTTTGTTTTTATCTGGGGAAGGCCAGCTGAGCTCCATTCTCGCTCCATTTATACCAAAACGTTGCAGTTCATTTTGTACCTGCATACCACAGCCTATGCTCCATAGGTAGTTTGTTATTGTTGTTCATTTTGACTCAGATTTAATTTGATAAAACGACGATCCCTCTGAACAGCTATCAGACTGTGCGGCTGCCGAGATAAACCTCATGTTTACACAAAATGAGTCAAAAATAAATGACACCATGCAAGCAGCTAGACAATATTTGTCCTTGACGAGCACAGATAGACAATGAGCTCGTCTCCAAGAACAGCAGATAGTGCGGCAAGTTCTTTGTGCTCGCCTATCATCGCCGAGCCTGAGGAGCTGCATATTCAGGCATTCTTTGGCTGATGAATACCTTAACTAAAAGTCTGGGTAAGATGGGAACGAGGTGTTAGACTGTCAGGGCCGGCTCATTATCTCAATGATGAGGCGAGTGTCGGTGCCGAGCGGCTGAGTGGATGAGACGAGTGACTCACTTGGATGACAGAGTGGAGGCGGGTGATGGCTGGTTGCCCTCCGAGGCTCCGTTGCTGGGCGAGCTGTGGTCGCTGTCCCCGTTGTTGCCCCAGGTGTGCTCAGGGGCGTCCTCCTTGAACTCCTGACCCGACATGATGCGTTCGATCTCCTCCTCCGTGATCTAAAACGCACACAAAACATACACACAATGAGAATTCAGTCTGTGTGTTTTAGTGGAATTTACAGCACATACTCATGTGACCAAAAGCAGCTCAATTGATCAGCATCAACTAGCCGAGTGGTCGCTTTTCACTCAAATGTTGAGGGAGCAAGGACGCCGTCGCACAATGAAACGCTGAGCTAGAACAAGAAATAAAGGAGGCAAACAGGTTTCTTTGTGTGTACTTGATTGGCTAATACACAGATGCCTAAAATAATAGAATTTTGCAGGTCAGTGCAAGGAGAAAACCTACATAAAAATAAATTTTGAAAGGTATTAGCATACCAGAAAATGTTATGTCTTGTATCTGTGGCCAGGGTCAGCTCTTTTTCATTTCAGCACATATATACCGAAACAGCAATTCATTCCATATTCATTACAGAGTGGTCCTCTTTTCATTAGGGTTAAGAAATAAAGCAAGCTTTTAATGGAAGCAGGCATTCCTGTTATGTATATATTTTTTTCACTTACTGAATTGAGCCTGAATGAATTGACCACATCCCTCCTCTGAATAGTGGCTCAGTGGTACTTAGCCTCATGTCACACATTTTCCTGACCATCCGTTCTCTAACCAGAGTTAATAATGGAGCCAGTGCTGAATGGGGAATAATCAGTATAATCGCGATTATACTGATGATATAACAAGGTCAGGGCTCACTCTCATTACATGCTTCATCAGTGTCCCTTTACACCGAAATCATTAGCATCACAGCACTCCACTCAGTGTTATTTAAGTGAATGGTTTGAGCTCTGAATGCATTCAGGGTAGGCAAGCTCGAGCCAGAACAATGCAGATGGGGAGTTTGGGAGCGGGTCACTGAGTGTCACAAAAACAACATTTTCAGTCATGATTTACCTGAACAGGCCCGATGCTTTTGTTTCTCCCTCCTGGCATGCCATCCTCCCTGATTGCTATGTGACAAAAAGAAAGATACATTTTTTAGAAAAGACATCTGTGATTAGTGTCACAGCTCTATTTAGTGGCTGAAATAAATCACATAATACTTTTCTTTACATTTACAGAATGAGCTATGGTTTGTTTTAAAAAAGGGGGGAGTTTATCAAATCTATTTCACATGTTATGACAAGCTTGACTCAATGAAAGGATTTTGGGAAATAAATCATATAAAATGAGAGCATCAGGCTGGAACAGAACTGGAGGGTCATTTACAATTTTAATCCACAAGGGGGCAGTGTAGAACTAAGAATCAAAGACTCTGAAACTCTCCTGATGCAGTGGACAAACTGCAAGTCCAAACTGCTTACTGTTCATTTTACTGCCTGTGTGCCACTAAGAACTGCTGGTATAGATTATAAGTAGAACTAATGTGTTACAGCCTTCATTGATGGGTCTCTTTAAATTAAATCAAAGAGTACAGTCTAGACATGCTCCATGTGAAAAGTGCCTTGAGATAACTTTTGGTGTGATTTGGTGCTTGATTGATTGATTGATTGTGGGCTTTGAAAGCAGCAAGTCGAAGGTGACTATATACAACTATATCATCCCAGAGGCCCAAATTACCTTTGCGGTTCATCCCCATTTGCAGACACTTGAGCAGACGGCAGTACTGGCAGCGGTTACGCTGCTTGCGTGACATCTCACAGTTCTTGTCCCGGCTGCAGCGGTACACGCGCTTGTTGCAGATGCTGCGCTTGAAGAAGCCCTTGCAGCCCTCACAGGAGATGATGCCATAGTGCAGGCCTGTGGCACGATCTCCACAGATAAGGCAAGTACGCTGGTCAGCTGGATCATCTGCAGAGGAAAATTTTGAAAAAGAAACATGAAGAGGGAAGGATTTAGAACCATATCCACCCACTTTTAAACTGGGATTTTGTAGCACTAATTCATCCATACTCTGGGAAAAAAAACAGTGGGTGCAAAAACCTTGCTGAAGACACAAGTTTTTAATTGAGATCATGGGGGCGGTTGAAGCTTAAGCACTAGCCAGGCGCTGCCTAATCCAAAAGGTTCTTAAGCTCTAACTCTCATTTTGTGAAAGTGGAGGTGTAACAGGCAGCGGGACGGAGAGCGGAGACGTCTTGCGCATGTTTTATTCAGAAGCTCTGATGGGAGGAGGCAGCGAGCTAAAAACGACACGACTGATTTGTTTACAGTCTCTCCTTTCTCATCTCCTAACAACAGCCGGATCGCATGAAGGGCGCTCTTTCTCCAAAGACCTCGGAGACCTATTACTCAAGTCTCAAATGATGATGTGCTTTGTCAAATGTTATTCTGTCGATCAAGCTTGTGAAACACAATTCAAGGTGTTTAAATTTTGATTTCCACATTTAGCGCTATAGCAGTACAGTAAAAGCATCATCTTACGACTAGTTTGTCAGATGTTCACACAGGCGTTCTCTCATTCATTAACCTTGTTTCTTAAGAAGACTTTTTTTTGCTGATCTCTCCAAAACTGTGAAAAGTTGTTAAGACAGGAATCAGCGAGGGCGGTAATTTGGAACACATGTGAGGGGATATTTAAGGGCTCGGGTGAGAGGTGGGAACTCACAGCAAGGAAGTAGTGGGGAACAGGATGTCCTTAACAAAGTACATTAAAAATAGTAGCTGAAATGACATGATCAAATGAATGATGTGGGTTTGTGAGGCTGGCTGGCAGCGTACTGACCATGAAAGGGTGAGACGTTAAGATGGCAAGGCGAGAAAACGGACCCGAGTCTCGCAAACTGATTCGATATGACGTTTGGGTGTATCAGAGAACGGCGTAGGGAGAGGATCAAAGAGACGGATCCCACTGAGGACCTTCGTTGTGAAGCCGCTTTACTAATCGTGAAGGTGCTCTCAAACTGTTAAGACAGCAATCTGAGAACGCTGCCGAAAATCTTCTCTTAATCCCCCATCTACTGTACCTCCAGGCCACATAATGCACATAATCAAACTCACTGAGGAAGCGGAGAATTAAGTCAGAGTGCATATTCTCTGCTGTCCATGGTGTTAAGCTTTATCTCACACACACTCATACACACACACTCATATATACACACACACACGCACACACGCACACACACACACACACACACACTCGCAGATGAGTTGGACTCCATGGTTACAGAGAACAGTGTCGCTCTGCAAAGACTGGCTGCAGTGGGAATGGTACTTCTACTGATTCATATCAAGGCCAGACTGGCATCGCACACATCTGGACCAGAGAGAGGTCAGACTGATACAATGTGCTGAAGTCTCTGATATAATGGATACTCCTCTCTGACCGGTGTACCACGCGCCGAAAAGATGTGCTGAGGGAGCTCCATTAGTGTAGGTTACACTGGAGAGTCAAGCTGTGGTATAGAGATACAATCCCAGAGAAAAAAGATTAAATACAAAATGTTTAAGATAAAACAGCTATCCCAGCCTTTTGTGAGGTGTTTTTTTAATCCAGAATGTGAGCAAGCAATTTTTCATCCGCTGCTGTTGGTCAGTGGAGATCTGGATTTTGCTCTCATTTACAAATAGATGTACAGTACATTAGAAGAAGAATCAAATAATGGGACATGGAACATTTAAAAAATGTCAGTTACGTGCAGTTCCTCGAGACTTTATGTAAGAGTTATTTCAAAAAGTTCTTTATCATTATTTTGACAAGCTATTTAGCTCAGTATTGTGATAAATTGTTGCATAAATAGTTGCATTTTGCAATGATGTCACATATTTACTTTGATTTCTGAAGGATTCTACCTCCCTCTGCGTTCCCAACAGGGGTTGCAAGATAAATCTGAGGAGTGTCAAGATGCCTCAGCAGATAGGAAAGCAAAAAGAATGTATGCTTATCTTTTCTAGATATTCCCTGAGAACTACTTTAACCCTTTTATGCCTCTAAGTATCTGAAAATGTAATTATTCTAGCAATAGTCTTTAATCCTGTTTCATTTTTAACATAGCCCTCTTTGTTACTTCAGGTGAGCTAGCTAACATTTATGACATAGCCTGTAAACTGCCTAACTTTTTGTTGCGTAGCAACCACAGTCAGGTAATACTCCATGTGTGGTTTGAGCTCTTGATTCCTCTGTTGCTGAGTACACTCACAACCCAGCTTTATGTTTTTATGCTGGAGCAGGAGATAAAAGCCTCCTGCAGGTACCTGATCACAGCCTGACGAGGACTCAGGAGCACAGGATGCGGGTGATGTAAAGAGCTGAAATGTTGCTGCTGAAGGAAGGCCATGGTCGGGACAAACGGCAGAACATATGTGGACTGTGTGTGTGCTTTCACGAAGACGGCGTGGAGCAGACAAAACAGGTCTGATGCTGCTGTCCAGCAGGTTAATGCTGCCTGCTGAGCCTGGAGATTAACCTAGACATCTGATTAATGTAAGACTCTTGTGTAATGCAACAAACGGCACTACACACAGGAGGGACCTTTACCCTCCTATGGGATTCTGTGGTTGGTAAGCCAATAATGGAGGGAGAGAGAGAGGCTTCCTGCGTGGCTCGATGTGAAGAGCGAGGCAGCACCATCCACCCAGGGGTCCATCTCCTGCTGCTACGTGGTTAAAGTGCATCTTTGTTTATTTCTAACTTTATGTATCAAGGGAGGATTTATTGAATCTATGCTTTTTCAGCAATGCTCTACAGACTGAATAATCATTCACTTAAGCCTTAGTCTCTCTCACACACATACACACACACTATTTTGTCAGACAACATTTTCTCAATGGTCCAGACTGGGAATTGATTTAGACATGCTGCCTTTTATACTATTTAAAATGACAATTACTGCTTGTATAAAAAGAAATGACAGCTTAAATACACGTAATATTTGCTTGGGAGTAACTTGTTGAAGGGTATGGATGTGGTCACTTCATGGGATGATAGAGGGAACCTGATACTGTTGTCAGAGGTTGACCTAGTCACCCTCCACTGGTTAAAAGGTGCAATGTTGTGACAATAAACAGACCTCAGTAGCACAATCTTTAATATTCAAATGAGCAGGATTAAGCTTTTGTGTGTGTATATAATTTAAAGGGGCAGCTCATCAGAGGCATGTGACTGAGCTAAGCCTCCCAGAGAGAGAGAGGGAGAAGGGGGGGGGGTTCATAGTGGGCTGCAGGGTTCATGTACTAAAGGTAATTAGAAGGAGGCATGGGGGTGGATGGGTGGGGGGCACATGGCATAAAGCCTCTCCCAGATAAAGAATGGTGAATAGAGGACTTCTAAAAGCCCAAAGACAGATTACCATTTAAATGGTGTGAGGTTTAAGTTTGCTGCCTGCAGAAGACTGCAGGGGCAGCCATACTGTACAGAGACAATGGGGCGTCACACAGTGAGCCCATCCTTGGATTAGAATTTAACTATTTTGGTGATTAACTCTATACAGCACAGAGGTTAAATCGACTCCGAGAGCAGAGGAGGCACTAGCAGTCAGAGAAATATCCTCGCTGCTGTTGACTCAAACCAGCTCTGCAGAGATGATTTATACTGTAGTATCATTAAAGAGAAATAAGAATATAGCACCGCCTGTATTACCTGTTCTGTCCAACCAACAGCCTAAAATTGCAATATATTAAGTTTGCTATCACGCAAAGTAAAGAAAAGATTTTTACCTGAAAAAATGGCTTAAACAACCAAGATCAGTGTCAATCAATTAACTGTTTCAGCTCCATATAACATACAGGAGCTAATTTAAGAGAATTGACAAGGGCACAAGTTAATGTGTGGATTTGCTTTTAAGGATTCATAGTTTTTAAAAGTTGACATTTATGAAATATACACTATACAGCAACAGTATAAAGTATATACTGCATGTCATCATTAATACAACCATGTACAATATCTACATACAAGAAGTACTCGTTTTAGATAGGAAATATTAAGTATTTATATTAAAAATTTTACAGTTAAATAACAGTTAACAGTTATAATATCTTTAACCTTTCAAATAAGGTTGGGCCCACAGTAAAACCTGTGGACTACTTTTATTTGTTAATCTTTTACAATCAATGGGGACATCAAGTTTTCAAGGATTTACTACAGTATTGGACTGCTCGACTACTTTGAAGGTATGGAGTAGAGCATGTTGCAGAAAAGATGATATACATATGTTACATGTTGTAGTTATGGAACTTTTCAGAGCAGTTTGTGAAAGGTGGGAAGGTTAAATGTAATGCTTATTGTCACATGTGCATAAGCTCTTACAAATTAGATACAGGGTTGGTATATAAACTATGATATGGAGAGCAGAGTATTCTCATGTGTGTGAGTTGAGGAGCAGGTCAGCACCGATTCAGCTCAAGTCTCAATAAAGAGCTTTCCGGCTGCTAAGCTGCAGAATAAAGACAGAGCGACACCTCCAAGAAGCCGGAGAAGAAAAACTTCTCGCTTCTCCGCCATCCTCCTCAATCAGCAAAAGTGCACTTTCAGCTGAAAACGACGCTGCTCTTACTGCAGCGGTCATCCTTGACTCTTAAGGGGGATGATTTTACTGTAAGTAGAGCTTAACATGAGGCCAAGCCAGAGACTCTGGCATCATAAAACCATGTGGAGGATCAAATAAACAGACAGTATGGATCCTCACCTCCTCAGCCAGCCATTTGTCAGCCCATGTGACCATTCAGAGAACGCATTAAAACCATATATTTCACTGGTCAGCCCCATGTGAAACGCCTGACTTCCTTCAATGAGGAAAAAACACAATGGCTATTAGTTGCCTCACTCAGGCTTATTTGCCAAATCTATCACCCTGTCTTTCAAGTGCATGGCCACCATATAAAACAGGCTGATTCACACCTTCACACACTTGATCTCAGCGTGTCACGTCCTATGACTCCTCCTGCTCCTCCCTGTAGATGACAGTTAAATATTCATGGCATCTACTGAGGGATTTCACTTTGTAAAGGTTGTGAGTTTAACATGTCGGCAGCGTGTTTGACCCCCCCGCCCCTGAGTCTCGCGGACGTCTGGAGAAGTCATAGAACAGAGAGAAAAAAAACACTTGACCTTCCGAATTCTAAAGTATGAATTAAATAAGTTCCCCAAAAATTCTCGTTAACCTCTAGAAGAAGGATGTCAGATATTTGTGTAATGTTTGCATTCACACCAGGACAATGGAGGTGTGTTGGGCACAGTATTGAAAAATGACACCTAACACTGGTCATTTCTAATGGGGGACTCTTTTCAAAATCCTGTGTGTCCTCCGCAAAATATTTTCATTATTACTTTTTAACTGCAAAGATCTTGCTTCATATGCTACTGTTTGGCCAGCCATCAGATTGTGGATGAGAATGCGAGCTGGGCTGCTGATTTTAAGGCCCTGATATACCCCTCCAAAAAATGACCACTGTGATTAGACAAACTGAATATTTAAGGTAGTTGTAAAACAGCATGATTTTGTTTGCTGTTTTGTAACCTATGGAATAAGCAGCAGGTATCCATCAACAATGTATGAAAAATAGAGTCCCTCTTGCTCCTAGTAACATTAAATCACACATCAAGGGTTCAATGGTGGAACTCCACTCTTTCATGTCTGCTTTCATATCAGAGATCAGATGAGGTGGAGGTGCCTATGGAATAGCAGGGAGAAGTAGAGCTGAGCTGCAGGGAGCTTATATGTGCGGTATAAGAGACTCTGTGATATATACAAAACTCATACCTAGCAGTCAAAAAGGCTTTTATCAATGATTTATTAAATAACTTAATCAGTCGAAAGTTATCAGAAACATCATCACTATTGATTTAATAGAGATATGCTCCAACCAGTCAAAACTGTATTTTCTGTTATTAATTAAGTTATTATCTGTGTTAAGTCCTGGATTTTGTATTGGTTATTGTAGTTGTTAATTGTATGTAGAAATACAGGAAGTGGGATTCATATCACCTTTACACTGCCCTTGAGATAACAGCAACATCTCTTCCCAGAAACAACATAGCAGTGACTGGAAAATCTACAGAACACCTTGTGAATGGTTTTCAAAAGGACTATTATACTGATAAACTGGGACAGTGTTTCTAGGAGGACACGCCCCATTCACCCCATTATAATACAAATCACAACAAAGCAATGATGGGTTTTAAACAGAATCTGTGTAAAATAAGGCATTGAATATGTCACATCTACCCTAAAGTAAAAATGGATGCTACTTTTTCCTTGTGGCAATATTTGATGATGAGGAAAAAAGGGAAAAATAGTTGTATGTCAATATTTTCCTATGTTTGAAAGTCCAACATCCATTATTTTTACTGATAGATGAGGTCAGCAATGTTAAAGATTCTAAAAGCTGATAAAAAAAGAGGTGCTAAAGGGGAATTCCACCAGTTTTACACATAATGATCACTCTACTCCTGAGGAGCTTTGACAACCTGATGATGTCATCAGGGTTTTCTGAGCTTGGGCGCGGGACTACAATTGTTTTTCCAACAAGTAAAAAAGTAAAAAAAAAAAAGTTGTTATTGATTGCATTATGGGAAAGGTAGGATGTGGCACTTTTTGAGGTTAGCCTACACAAAGGATTAAATGTAGGAATATCTTTCTACTGCATTGATTTGGACTCCTTTAAGTCTCTCAACGATAAAAAGGGGCAATGCTAATTCACTGGAGAATCCCTTTAATTTTTTACTATTTAAGTTATACATAGCTTATATTACTTACTGGTTATCTGGCCTAACTGCTAATGAAGTTTGTAAAAATTTAAAAATTTGTCAGAGAGTGGAGCATTCTACAATTGTTTTTTGTTTTTTTATACATAGATTGCTGATTTTGAGAGAGACCAATGAGTGATAAATGAACACAGATTCTAATTAGTGAATGTATCACAGGAGACATGATCTCTGATGAAGACTTCAAATAATAAAAAGCACTGCTTCATCTTGAACTCCACCCTTTTTCTCTCTCCAGCTTGGGTGCAGGAACCCCCGATGCTCTATGTGTTTGTGTCACACACACACACACACACACACACACACACACACACACAAACACACACACACACACACACACACACACACACACACACACACACACACACACACACCCACACCCCAGGCCTATTAAAGGCTGCATTGTTTCCCAGGGGTCAGCCTGGGTTTCATTCCAAACTTTTAACACCAACCAGGAAATGCAAGTCGAGCATTTTAAGCTCCAGTCAATGGCAAAGACAAACAGCGCTCTTGTTTCCCACTGCTGCCAATATGTCTCACTGTAAGAGCCAGCTGACTGAGTGAGATGAGCATCACTCGTCATGTGGAACTACATGGCATTATCTCTTTTTTTTTCATGTGGTGCAGAGAGGGGGGGTGAGCTCTATGTAGAAGAGCAGAGCGGTGTGATTTTTAAAGCTGAAAGAGAGTCGTTGCAACTTGACTTTTTTTAATGCTCTCATTTAAGAAGGTGCCTGCTTCTTTTTTTTTTTTTACAAAGCGGGCCAGGTTTCACCGTCTCTTTGACCCTGTGTGAGCCGCTTCACACTGAGAACAGAGATGTATCGCGGCCAAATCTCCCTATTGTCCACACCCAGCACACACAAAGGCTGGTGTATAGTGTAAAGCAGCCTTTTGAGTGGCTGACAGAGCAACAAGGCCTGCTGCTGCTGAAGGGTTTTTTTTTTCTCTTCAGGTTTTTTTTTGTCTCAGGCTTTCCATCACAATCGTGCCCAGCTGAGAAAGGGAGCGGGGGTTGGAGGAATCTGCTGTACTTTTCCGCTTGCTGGAAAACCCTCCCTCCCCTCCTTCTCTCTGCCTTCTTTCTTCTTCTTCCTCTTCTTCTTCACCGTTTTCCCCTCCTCATATCTCCTTCTGCTCTGAAACTTATCTCTCCTACCTGGGGGTGAAGGGGGAGAAAGGAGGGGAGGGGATGGGAGCTCTCTCTCTCTCTCTCTCTCTCTCTCTCTCTCCCTCTCTCTCTCTCTCTCACTATGACTGGTATGTACATGCCATGGACACACATCTAAGACATTCACAGAGGTTAAAGGCATCTGAAGACCCTCTGGGAGTCAGATTCGGCATTCCTTGCAGCCCACATTGTGATGTTAATCTTTAAAGTTAGGTGCATGCAGTTGCAGATTGGGCTACTACACAAGACAATGGCAACCTGTTGACATCGCTGTCCTGATAATATACACCCAGGCTTACAGACTAAGCCATTAGCATTGAGTAATACTGCTCCACAAAAAGGGCTCCATATTAATGTTATGCTAACGCCGTAGCCTCATGCAATGATACTTTGTTAGGTAATGCGGGAAAAGGAGGCTCCACTGTAGGAGTCTGCCTCACTGTCACAGCTCTGTTTGCATCTCAACAGCTCATTTAAATGTTGTTTTTTCAATGTTAATTTTAAATAAGAATTTAAGTGTGAGCATAGAATGTATTGTTTTTACCAAGTTATTAATACTGTAACACTTTGAGTTTCACTATTAAAAAAAGTAAAGTACATATTTTATAGCAGTGATGATATTTAGTTAATATAATATCTGCAATTGGTGTTATTTTGTTTAATGACCAATCCTGAGTGTTATATAAGGCCATATATCTCCAAGTACCAATGCTGACATACTTCAACATAATTAACAACATATTTTTGTGATTTGTTTCATTTTGAAAAATACAAATTTGTCTCTTAATATCTCCTTTTCTTATTAAAAAAAAGGAAAGTCCAAGCTTCTCATGTGTTAAATGTTGTTTTGAAAAATTAATCCTACACTTTTGCCTAACAAGTGTCTGAAAATGGCAACATTTTGGTTTGAAAACTACATTCATTAACTATATAATCAAAGAATAAGGAAACAACATATGGAAAATAATATGGGACAGTCAAATACTAAAATATAGTAGGTATTCAGAAGGTAGTTTTAGCATTAACAGTACATTTCAACAGGTTTTCTATGAAAATACTGCTTTTTTTGCAACATTTTTGACACAGTTTGTTATTTTCCCTGCAAAATAAAAGCTTTGAAAAGCTACCAAATAAATGAAATGGACACTAAATTATTTTCCTGACTGAAGCCTTTACTTTTACAACTGTTAATTAAAAGATTAGACTGAATCTAGTGAAACAATAGCAAAGAAAATCCTGTGAATCTGACGGTTGTAAATGTTTAAATGTTTGTTGTGTTGAAGCAGACATGGATAGTAAACCACAATAATTCCATCTACCATAGTGTTTTTTATAAAATTCCATGCCACTTTTCTTTTTTTTTAAACTATCATAAAAAACCCTTCACAGAAATAAAAGACAGCGGAAACCTGAATTTGGCCCTGAGCTCTGTTTTTAAAAGTTTGGGGGCCCAAACAGCCAACAACACACGCTGATATGAACCATGTGGTGAGTTTTACAACCTGGGCTTTTGTGATACACACTCATATAAAGAGTGCTGTTAATGAATGTTGAGTCTCCCCTGTAATAACAGGAGGGGTGGGGGTAGGGGGGGACTTCCCAGAGACCGCAAGAGCCAGCAGGACAAACTCCCACTGATATTTCCCATGCACGAGCAGATCCTTCAATTCAAATATCTACATTCAGATAATGCAAGGAGCTTGTTGTTACAGGCATCTTCTGATGGTAAAATAAAGACAAGAAAGAATATTTGGAAGGCATCAGATAAGTGAAATCCTGTGTGTGTGTTTGTGTGTGTGTGTGTGCACTGGGGGAAGGGTAGGTACAGGGCAGTTGAAATAAAACACCCTTGACAAGACAAAGATCTGTAACATGATGGACTTGATGGTTTGGTTTGACAAGGCTGATGAGGAAGGGTGGGGAGAGTGTGTGTGTGTGTGTGTGTGGGGGGGGGGGGGGTATTAGAAGAGATGGATACATTTCAGTGAAATTAAGGTAAAAAAAGGAAGCATGCGTGGCTGGAATGAGCAGCAGCCTCTGTCATTGGCTATTTATAGGCAAGCATTACAGAGTCACAGGAGTCCCTGACCTCCCCCCACTGTTACTATTGATCTTCACACAGCTTCTGTCCCCTGCATTGACATCCACCACATAAACAACCTCCCGTGCGCTCCTTGTTCTTCTTCTTCCCTTTCTGTCTCTCCTGCTTTTTTTCTGCTGCTAAACATTACATGTGAATTACTCCAAAATGATAAAGAAGGTGCACATTCAAGGTGATGTAATGAGTTGTAGCAGTAGCTGTGTGTGTGTGTGTGTGTGTGTGTGGGGTTAACCCTCCCTCAGCTGTAGCACAACCAACAACCAACATGGCTGCTGGGCTGGGGAGGGGGGGGGGATTAACATGCTGGGGGGAGGGGACGAATACAGTAACATGGTTCCTCCACATGCTACACTCCAAAGTCCTTGAAGGAAAATATCAAATGAAGGACAGACTAGCTACTAGAAACAGGATTATTTCATTGTCTTAAAAAAAAAAAAAAAAAAACTCCCCCGAGCCCCCCGATTTGGGTGTCGAGGATTAGCGAGTCGTGTCGTGAAAACGATCTGTGAGAACTGTACGATCAATAAAGACGCAGAGATAAGTGGTTATCAAAAAAGGACGTGCAACCAGTGATGAGCAGCCCGTTGCTTAGGAAGGATCACATTCCAAATTCCTTGCAATACAAGGTAGGGGGGGGAGGGGGGTGGTTGGGAGGTTAGGTGGGTGGGTGGGTGTTTGCTCCATGTTTGAAAAGTAGTGTGAAAAACTGCCAAAAGAGGGTTATTTTATTCTAGCACTTCAAATAATCACGCAAACAGTCGAACAAAGCGACAAAAGAGATTAAAAAAGGGCTAAAAAGCATCATCAATAAAAGGTCAAGGAAATATCAGCCATTTAAAAGACAGTTGCACAACCATTAAAAAAAGGCAAAAAATGAAAGAAAAAGTGTTCTTAGTGTGAGACTTAAACCGTGAACATCAAAAATGGAAGTAAAATGAGGAAATGAGGAAAACTTAACGACATGTAAAAGCTCTCTCTGTGTTGGTCAGCACAGTGATCCTCTATCATATCAACAGTGCTGACTGTGCAAACCCACAGCCACATACATAGATCAATATATATATTGAGGTAGCTGTGTGATTCATTCACCGCCGAATGGAGATGCATCATAACACGAGCATAAACAAAGCACCCGAAGGCATCGATTGGGCGACAAGCTGTGCGAAAAGCTCAGATATCTCTGTGCTAATTAGCCTGAATGAGTCCCAGGATATAAAGAGCTAATCCTATCAAATGTAGCACAAATCTAAAAGCAACTTAGTTAACTCAAACTGTAAAGAGGATTCTTGATAGAAGCATCTGAGAATAATTGTGCTTTTTTTTTGGGGGGGGGGGGGGGGTAGTTTTTACTCATTTTTAAGAAGGTTTGAGGTTCCTTAAATAATCGTACAGCAGAGACCGGTTGAAAATCGTGTTTGACAGATTAGCAACAGACCAATTAAATATATTTGAAAAAAAAACAAGACTGAAATTATCTTCATTAATCTAAATGAAAAGCACAAAAAAGGAAAATGTACAGTCATCACAAAGCAGTTAAATATGTTCCCTACTTAATCACACACAAGCCTCCTTTCTCATTCACACATAATTAGGAGTTCAAGCATTTGCTCAATTCAAGAAAGCAATAGCCTGCTCTGCTAGCCAACCCTTACCTTCCCATGTATCCATTTCATGCTTCTCCCAGTCTGCCTGGACCCCATTCATGCATGGACTCTGCTAAGAAAAGCCACTAGGCCTGCTCGCCTCATGACTCTCTTTTCTTTCTCTCTGTTCTCTCTCCGAGCAACCTCTTTCCTCAACAGCCTGCCCCTCACTGACCACAGCCAGAGCAGAGCAACACTACTTGGTCACATGACTCGCAGAGTTCAAGCCCCGGGGTCACGGCTTGGCTTGAGGTCCAATGACAGCTAGGGGTTATCTGAGTGGAACTGATAGTCCTATTTTCGCTGCCGTTCAAATTAGCCTCCCCGCCCCTTCTGCCATGCCTCTGGCACTTGTAAGAAGGGACCAAAGTGCATGTCCAAGCATAAACACTGGTTCAAGCTGACAAAACACACAGGCATTAACTAATTAAAACCACTTAGTGCAACAATGAAAGCAGTTCGAACTAAAGTTTCACAGTTCGCTTGGTTACAAATAGAGAGCCAAAGGAGCTGAGGGCCGCTAAGAAGGAGACCAAGAGAAACACTGGAGTGAGGAATAATGTTCTGTTTCAACCCTGGAGGTCAGAAAACACCCACTACATTACACTCAACAGGGACACTCCCAAATCTATAAATGACTAACTATAGCTTTCCATTTTAAATTCATAATTAGTTTTCATCATCAAATTGATGCTTCACTTTAAATCAACTACACATAATGAAAGGAATCAAACATTAAGAGGGATGTAAATAGTGTAATGCAAACTAAAGATTTAGTAGGCTATACTTATTTTATAAATGATCTGATGATCAATCAATTTAGTGGGTTAATTGACAATAAATCAAGCAACCTGATGGCCTTTTAGTCTAAATGGCAAACCACTAGAGCAACAATATCCCTCATTCATTTCTGGTTTTCATTCATTTCATTATCTAAAAAATGAATCAATTATCACTTTTATAACAGATTAATTGTCACCGGCACAAAAAAACACCTAACATTTACATGTGACTGGTTCTCCATAGTCTGAATTTGATTCTTTTTTCTGTTTCATACCTCTGTGGTTTGGATTTTTGGATTGTTAATTAAATAGAATAAACTACTGACATCACTAGTGCTTTTTAGAAAATGACATTTTACATGTTAAAAATGCTGAGTATGAACATTTTAAAACTGCTAGTTGTGGGTCTTCAAACGCATAGGTACAAACCTAAATGGGTCTGTAAGGGAGTAATGCTATACCCTTTCTTATCAAATGCTACTTAACTTTGATCAACTTCCATAAATACATCGAAATGTTGCCAATTTTAGGCAAAAACTAAATCCTCCTCAGTTTGTCGAGTTTAGACATTTAATCAGATATCTTTGGTCCTCTTTGATAAATAAAAATTGGTTTTGTAGAAGAAAAAGGAAGATTCTACTTTGGTGCCTTTACTTGAGATCCAGGTATCACAAATCAAGAAAAAACTACCAGCTAGACTCAGCACAACACAATTAATAGTCAGTTTTACTTGCACTATGACTTAAATGGCCATCAGACTGAAATTCACCTTATAGTAAAGCTAATTTCCAGAGGTGTTCTTGTTGTACTGTATCTTGGTGGTACTGTGACCGGCCGTAAAACTGTGAGATCTACAGAGGTTTCTTACCATCCAGAGGGTTCGCTTCCTTCATCCCATCCACTGGCCTGGCTATAGGACCATAATGAGAGGCATCCAGTGTTTCACCAGTGCGCCACACCCTTAACTACTATTACCTAACTGCCCAAACTGATCCTGTTCACCCTGCAGCCTCCTAACCTCACACTGTAGTGGACAAACCTGACCTGATCATTCAGCCACGCTCCTAGCCCACCCTTCTCCACAGCTCCACCCTACTAATACCACTTGTTCACTCTCACAGCAGCACAAGCAACCTTCCCCCCCAAGAGCCCACCCCCCTCCACCCCCCATGTGAATGCTAATGACCCGGCCACACTAAGTCACATCTAAGAAGCTTTTCACATTCAAACGCAAAACAGAGATATAGCTCATGAGGACGTGTACAAACAGAGAAAGAGAGAGAAAACCGAGACGTGAAGCTTCAGCTAAAGCTCAGCTCGAGAGGATTCTCAAAGTAAAAAGGAAAAACACAGTAGAGCCGTCAAGGGTTGATAAGTGAGTAGAAATATGAGGACATGTGTAACCTGTTGGTGATCAAAGGCAGTCTCGCCGTCTCCCAGTTTACTTTACACTAATACCATAAGAGTCTGCTACCATATGTCACTGTGTCAAAGACATGGCTTAGGAAGGACCTGGCCAAGGTGTTGTAATTGGATACGTCTTTACATGCAGATTCGAGCATTAGCTCTTTTCAGTTCCACAAGAGTTAATGGCCTGGGAGTAGTGGAGCTAAACAATCTAAACCTATTTGCAGACTTACATTAAGCTTGATGTAAATATTTGCAACACATGGTTAATTCGGAGGTTCTGGGTTCTGTGTGGACTTTGCATGTTATCCCCATACCTGTATGAGTTCTCTCCAGGTACTCTGGCTTTCATCCAACACTAGTGATTTTTATTACACGACACAAATACAGCTATACATTCAGGAACATGCCCATCTCACACCTTTTCAACATGCCATGGCAATGCCAGAATAGTTGCTGCTAGGGATACAGTGGTCATGCAACCGTTACTGCTTTGTGCAAACCAAGGGGAGCCCCTTTATTTCTGAATCTGTCAAGTTCCCAGCCATTCTTGAAAAAAATAAAAACTTGTTAAGATTGTTAGTTGTCAAATCACCCATGAAAGCATTGAGGAGACAACCGGAGTTGCTCAGTTGGCAAAGTTGTGATTGGTTAGCTAGCCCTATGTCAAATTGTCTTTCGTCAAACAGATGTAACCCTTTACATGTTTGTGTCAACAATGTTCCTGCTTTCATTCACAACCAAGCCATGCCAGCATTTTCCATGAAATCAGTCTTGGTATGGGAAATTGGCATTACAGAATTCCCTGAATATCGATCCCTGATCCCATTCATGTTCCTGAATATTTCAGGGATAGACTGCATGTATGAAAGGAGCTATAGTTTAACCAGCTTATTTTTTTACCATTCCATTCCTGGTTCACAGAGACATTTCTCAAAGGTTATTCACAGGTAGGAAGCCCAGCAGGGAATATAATTTTCTTGACATTCAACGGAGCACAAAGGAAAAGAACAACTGCTTTCTTTTACATAAACAACCTTCGTTTTCCCTCCATACAAACAGTGTCAAAAGCAGGCTGTACTGACGAATGGCATAACCTCCTCTTGTCGATACTAATAGCAAATCAAACCTGAGCCGTGCAGGGGTGGGTGGGGGGGTGGGTGTGGGGGCGCCATATGTCACCCTTGACCTAAGCACCTTTCCTCCCATGTGGCGAAGATGAACAGCATAATCAGCTATGGTGCCTTTAACCTTGAAGTCAATTGGAGCCAGGACAGCGCCGAGACCTGACTGGTTATCTGCTGTGATGTGGTGAGAAGGACCAACTCAGACTTGGCCAAAAGAAACTTAAAAAATATGAAAGTTGCTGAAAAGCATGCCAAACAGTATCTGCTGAGTGTTCTGTACAGCTTTGAACTAAATGATAAAAGTAAGTAAAGATCTGTGAGCATAAACGTTATCCAGGAGGAAATATGTACAACACACTGCAAGTATTCTAGGAATTTAAAACTGCTCTATGCCTGAGAACTTTAACCTCTGAATTCAGCATATACAGCATACGCAGTAAACAGGCATTAACTGAATTTGCACCAGAATCCAACTGATATATTTGCATTAGGGTTGGTTATAAATCATTAATGCTTTTTTTGGGGGGACTGCACAGTATTGAAAACTAAAAAAGTTTTCTTCTGAGATAATTCCTGACACAACTTAAAACTAATATTTTTAGACTATTTTTTATCAGCCAAACATCAGTAAAAATAGATGTTAGTAAAAAAAAAACTAAAAAAAAGGTTCCTCAAAGGAAGTAGAAAAGGAGTAGTATGTATTCTTTTTGGTACATACTGTCACTTCAACACTTATATGGAATTAGGATGAGGGATACTATCAGAACAAGAATAAATGAACGTGATAAAGGTGTCATGAATATGTTTAATATCATCATTTAGAAAGTGTTTGTCCACCTAGTGGTGCACTGACACGTTTACTCCTGGTTGTAACTTTTTAATGACCAAACAAACGTGATCCTTGCCACAAATTCTTGCTTAAGTCATGTGTTTGGATTTTTTTTTTTTTTAAGATTATCAGCTGAGGTATCACCTCAAAAATCCAAATGACTGGATTCTAATTTGCACCCTTTCCAGTATGACTAATAGGACACATAAATCTAATAGGAGATAAAGGCATCCAGTGGTTTCACAGGAATTACCACAGCTCTCAGTTAGGAGAAAACAGAAATGAGATTAAAAAAGTAACCACAATGAAATGACCTCAAACTTACTTTATTGTCACACTTCTCAGAAGTGATTCACATGTTTGTCTGACATTTAAAAAAAGTGCAACTATCCCCTGGAATCTCTGAGCTGGATCTCTGAGACACAGAAACTTTATTTCAAGTAAATATGTGATGTTAAAGCAGCCTCAGGCAAAAAGCACGTTAGTCACTGCTCTGGACTTTCCTGCTCTTGACACACACACGCACCGAAGCCCTTTTAAACAAGGCTAAGTTGTTAGCTGAAATGCTAATGTGATTAAATGTCAGCTGGAATGAGCTGTTTTGGGGCTTGTTTTCTGCATTTCCCTAAACATTAGAGTAACAAAGAGCATTTCTTTTGTTTGAGCTCCCCTCCCCCCCTCGGCACACTGTCACACAGGCCAAACCTCTCCACTCTTCAGACAAAGAGGCTTCAAGAAAAACAGGAGTAGACCACATTGCTTGTGTTTTCCTCTAAATATGCACAAGCACAGCCTGATTCCAAGATGCAGGTCGCAATATTAATGTGTTTCCTGAGAATCAAAGAAGAACAATCAGTGTTTCATGTTAGAGAATGATCAGAAGCTTTCCAAAGCATGTCAAGACCTCCATCATCTCTCTGCAGAGGAACACATACTGTACTGCTGCCTGATGAATATACTGTATATAACAGAGCCAAACTGAGGTGTACACTGACCTCTTATTAAAATGTAAACAATCTGTCGCTGATTTCAAAGAGTTTCTTCACTTGTCTTTCAGTTTCAGAGCTTTGGGATGTTGACCTGTCAGCTGAAACCGGCCTGAGAAGACAGCAAGACCACCTTCAAGAATGTGTCTTAATATGTTGTCTGCTCACATCCAGTGTGTGACTTTAGAGGATCAAACTGGAGGAACATTACTTCATCAAAGCAGGCTTTTCTGCTCCTGACTAATGTGTGATGAGGAAAACATTTATTTGCCACACTGTGACCTTCATGTAGGGTTAGGGTTTAAACCCAATAGAGAAACAAAGAAGTGTGCTTAATGCTTTATTTCTAAGCATTTTTATTCAATAAAATCCCCACTAACATTTAATTATCCTGGTAAAATAAAGTAAATAAAGTCTAATTTACTCAGTCTAGTTCACAGTTGAGTCATTCTGGAGTTTAGAAAAAAATCAGAGAATACATCTCTGACTTTCTATACTGTTAGTTTGATAAATATTGTGTGCAAATGTTTTAAAACATAATATAAACACAATAGTCACAAGAAGACCATACAAGATCATTTGGGTTTTTACAGGAATATGTTTCTTTAAAGAACGGAATCATTTACACCAGGATTCTTTTATTCGTTTTTTTTGGTGAATTTCTTGATTTGATTTAAAAGTATTGAAAGTATTATAGTGATTTCTAATGACATGGGACTAAAAACAGGTTTTACATTTGATCAGATGACAGCAGGAAATGTTTGGTATTTCTAACAGAATGATTAATCAATCATCAAATTTGTCACTGAGTAATCTCCTGTCAATCAATTTCAGTGACCCCCAACCTGAGGCTCAAAGACCCAACAAAGGCTCACTAAATAAGAATGAATGGTCACAAGATGAATATAGATAAAAGGTAAAAGATAATACAAAATACACAATATTCAATTTGTTGGGGTCAAATTTTTTTTGGCTTATTTGTGAAACACTGAATACCTTCACCTCTTTAGGCCTTTAAAATCCTTCAAAATAAAAGTAACTGTTGACAACACCAGCTGCAGCAAACTGTGACACGGGCAAAACCAGATTAAAACATGAATTGTCTGATTATATTTGTGTTGAATTCTAATCCATGCTTTGATA
The DNA here is from genome assembly GCF_027409825.1 of Scomber japonicus. Taxonomy (NCBI): domain Eukaryota; kingdom Metazoa; phylum Chordata; class Actinopteri; order Scombriformes; family Scombridae; genus Scomber; species Scomber japonicus. The sequence continues at coordinate 35,002,822 of NC_070586.1, read as the reverse complement.
AATACAGTTGACTCTATTGTATGTCCTACAAGTGCCTGACCCGTACTTGTACTAGAGCTGACCTCAGCGTTTGGGGTCGTGTCCACTCCTGCAGATTGGATTTACAATGATCTGCAGTACATTCCCCGGATGGCACTGGCTTTTCAGAGGCCTGATAACCAGCAGATCAATGGTGCTGTTCTCTCCCTGAACTTCCAGAGGGCATATAAAACTGAAGGTGACCTGGCCACCATCTTGAAGTTAATGACCACTAAAAAACTAAAAAAACAGCCACTCACATGAGCCGTCCATCATGGTTTTAAATGCACTGAATATATTCTACTATTGTATTTCCAAGCATTTCTATCATGGTCTCTGTTACACATTTCTTGCACAGTATTTTGCATCTGATAAGTGGAGAGTGTTTTCTATACATTATACTACTGTCCACTCACATTCCACCCACTCACCACTTTCTATGCATCATATATAGCAACAACTGGTTACTTTTACTGCAGGGAACGTCATATTTTATGATTATGAATCAAAATCTAATAGCATCTTTTTTTTAGGATTTCAAAGTGGATATACTGAAGTTTATCCATAACATATTATGTTAAGGTATGATTTGAAAAGGAGGAATATAAAGGGTCAAGTTAAGTATTCAGCATCGAAATGAATTTGGACTGCTTTATTTTGGACAGGCTAGCAGTTTCCCCCCGCTTCCAGTCTTTATGCTAAGCTAAGCTAAGCTAATCATCTCTTGGCAGTAGCTTCATACATAATGTAGAGAGACACACGATCTTCTCAATGTGACTCTCAGCAAGAAAGCAAAAAAGACATGGTAGCTAATAACCTGCTTTATTAGATAAGCAGTACTTAGTAAATGTAAGGATTTCGGGGGCCCTGGGGGGGGGGTGGTGGGGGGTGGGGGGCTGTGGTTCTAAAGCTAAAGCTGTTCCCTACTTTGCTAGGCTGTTAAATCAGACTTGTGGCTGGATATTCATACAGTAAGTAGGTGGCATCAAGGCATGATTATCGTGGTCTGTCTCCACACTGAAGGGGGGAAAAAGATCATACACTTATTTTTAAAAGACTGATGTGATATGGGAGGAATATCTTCAAATTAGCCCAAGTCAATGTACTTTGTTAAGATAAGATAATCCTTTATTAGTGCCACAATGGGGAAATTTAGAGCGTTACCGCAGCAACGTGGCCTGTAAGAATAAAAAGCATTAATAAAAAAAGATCAATAAATAATGATGGGAAATAAAATAAAAAAAATGTAACAGTATGTTGAGAGGAATATTGGTGATATATGATATTGCACAGACTCAAAGTGAAAAATATATTGCAGAGTTGAACTGAAACACCTGAAATAGTGATATTACCCAGTAGTGTATATTAAAAATGCAGTCTGACAGTTGTAGTGTAGAATGATATTACTTTCTCTACGCATAAGAGATCATAATGAATGTGGATTGTTTTTTCCTCTTGTGTGGGGGGACCTTCAGGAAACCACAAAAAGGCAAATATGTATATTATTATGTCTGTGAGGTTGTAACATCATGCTGCTGTTACTCATACTGTTACTTGTGGGATTATTCAAACATTAGAGGAACATGTCAAATTGCCAAGTCATTTACGTAATAAAGTGAATGTTTTAAAGGGTTATTATCACGAAGGTCTTTAATAATGGGCCTACAACACAGACATAAACACATGCTTTTACATCAGAAATGTGGATTTTCTTTCTTCACTATAACACATCTCACCAGTCTGTGATATTCACTGCACTCCAGTTATTCTAGGATGAAGTGTTTATTTCTTTTTTTCCCATCCACTACCTCTTCAGCAACTCATCTCCCAGAATTCCTTTCACCCCCTTACTAAAAAAATCTGTCTCCTTGCTGCATTTATGGCTCTCGTAGAATGGATATTTCTCTCTCTGTATGATTGTTGACTGTAAGTAGTAAATAGCAGCTGATGGATTGTGAGGGACACAACCTAGATGATGACTGTATCAAACGACAGAAAATATCCCAATTATGGGGTGCAAATCTGACCAGTTATTCACCCTGTGACAACAATACACAGACAAACATGCCAGCTACATTCAGGTAGGATCTGCTGTCATCTTATTTCTTTATTTCTCTGCCTCTCTTTTGGTAGCTAGATGGTTTTATTACCAGCATGCAGTGACCTCTGACCTTTATGATTTACTGTTGGATGCTTGTCATGTTTTCAGTCAAGGAAATGAAGCATGTTTTAGAGTTGGTTCGCTGATAGTAACCCTGGATATACAGTATTTACACGCTTATATTACATTACAGGAATGTGGCTAGGGAGAGGGAAGTCTGGGCTTCCCTGCTTAGGCTGCTGCCCCCGCGACCTGACCCCGATAAGCGGAAGAGGACGGTAACAGTAACCAATGTGGATGAGATGTTTTATCAATATAAGCAACTACTAAAGGTGTAAATGTAACATATACAAGTTCAAATTTAGATGTTCTAATGGAGAAGTCATTATCTATTTTATCTAATCTTTTATTTTGATTATATTTATGTTTTATCACTACTTATCTATTTTATTTGTTACTTAAAAACAGTAAATGGATAAAAAAAAGTAACTCATTTCAATTCATATTTGATCATTTTCTATTTTTTTTATTATCCACTATCTGTTTTTACTTTATTTTGATTTCCACCTTTTATATCTGGTTTTTACTTCATCACATTTCCTCTTAGATGTTTTATTTTTCATTATTTTATCTTTTTTTTTTTCCTTTTAATACTCCGCCTCACATTTCTAGTTTTCCCCACTTTATAATGACCTTATTTTATTATTTATTTCTTGTGTTTTATGTGTATTTCTTCTTTACTATGTATAGCTATTACTTGTATGAAAAATTCTATACAAGTAAAGTTTGATTGACTGAAACTTAAATTGTTTACTGTTTAACGGTCTTATAATCAGTCAGTCATCTGTGAAGCACTATGAAAAGGTTTTATTAAGCAACGTCAACGTCAAAACGTCAGATTGAAAGTTCTTCCTACTTCAAACTGTTTCGTCTTCTATATTGTCTAAAACCACAGATGATTTTTCTCCTTATTTAATACAAAGCAGATGTTAAGAAATGAACTTGTTTAAGTTTCCTGGAATTGACCTGTCCACAGTCAGAATGTGAGGCAGCCGTGTCAGCATTAACGGAGAGAGGTTAAAGGTCAAACTGCCTTTGTCACAAGACTGAGGAGGAAGAGGAGGGGCTTTCCCTGCCGTACAGGTTTTCACAATGACTCAGGAATTTCTCAACACTGACTTCACTATTTCAGATCTACAGTAAATAATGTGCTGCTTGACTCAATGATTCCTTTGAACTGTAATCTTCTAAGAATAACGGTCAGAAATGTACTTTCATTCTTAACAGTTACGCTACTTTAAATGTGCAATTACAAAATACATGAAATAGAAAGTGACATAAATGAAAACTGGGTTATTACATACTATTACATACTTACAGTTAATTAAATCACATTTAATAAGTTAATAAAAACTTTCAAAAACAGATTTTATGCTGCATTTAAATCCAGGAAAGAAAGTCAGACTGAATTTCCTGTTTGAGTCTTAAATCATAAGTGTCATAAAACAACAGTCAGGTATGGACATACAGTATGGACATACAGTATGAGCAGTGAAGCTATAACAAGATCTCCTTCAAATGTGCTTTCAATGTAAAGTGATGGAGTGTGTCCACAGTCATTTAAAAGTAGATGATCAGCTTCTATTGAGCTTCATCAGTGTGAGTTAGTCACATCAAGTGATATCTGACACATTTACAGTCTTTTTAACATCAGATTCCCTCTTAGTGTTTCCTGTTGAGTTGTGGTGGAAGTATAGTAACAAAAAGACTTTGGTACTAAAAACACAAACATTGAAACATAGAAGATGAAGATTTGACTCATTTGGACGCTGAAGCTTCATATTAGCTTCACATCAACTTATATTTTTACACAGGAGGAATCAGTCCTTTAAATAAACTACAAAATGTTATCACAAAGCTACAAGACCTTGTTAGGCCTCCCAGTCATAAATACAGCTCCACATCATCACAAGGTGGTGGTGCTGTTTAGGGGCTACTTCCCCACCAGAGGGCAGTCTCATACAAAACCTGGAGCCCCCCGTGAGCTTTCTGTCAGCAGACAAAGAGCCAGATAAGTCAGCAGCATGAGCTGACTTGTTCGTTCACAAATACCAACAGGCTGATCAAAGTGGAGCAGTGTGTGACCTGAGAGGCAGCAGAGCAGCCATTATAATCTATAGATGTGGGCCAGCAGCTTTAATGATGGAGGGTTGCTGAGGCGGGCGGCTCTGACTTCTAATCGTCTTATCTGCTGCCAAACAACCAACACCACCTTTTTGATGTTGTTTGCTTTTTTGTTAACAGAAGTGGTTTCTCCTCCAAGCGGGCGACCGTACCTTCTATTCTGTAACAAACTATAGAATTTCACCCAAGCTCTCGAAAAAAGCAAAGTATGTGGTTTTTCTTACAAAACACGGCCATTTTTTTTCAGGAGGTAGAAAACGTTGGCCTGCTGATGCACAAGACCACATTTTGTAAGAGGGCTCCGGTTCCTCGCCAAATATTTGTAAGACAAGCTGTACAATTATTCTAAAAAGGCGCTTGAAAAAAAAAAAATCCTCGCACAGATCAAACAAATGCAGGCAAGCCCAAACAAAAACCACTACAGTCAGGTTTTTAGGTTTACAGCCGAGACCCCACCCCAAAAACCTCATGAGTCCGACTGACATGGAGCCTCTTAAACCTCCGTCAGCTGCTGTGTGCATCACTGTTCCTTATCCCATTTGAATTGAGAGATGACAGTTATTTATAAAAGATATTTATGAGCCATAAATAATTATAGAAATATTGCTCACAGGACTTGATAATATGAACTGTTGTTAAGACTTGGCAAATGAGAAGCATGTAGAAAATGACATCACTGTTTTTATTATTAAGGTAAATGAAGGGTTAGGGTTAGGGGATTAGGGTTAGGGTTAGAAATAAAAGCATGAAATAAAAAATAAAATGTTTAGACTAAGGATACAAGGCATTTTAGATAAAGCTGTGAAGTGTGTTTATTAAATGTCTCTCTGTGTAATACACTCTACACATTTTCCTCTCCATGTCGCCCCAATCAGACCTGAATCATGCATCTCTGAGTCCATTTTAAACAGGCGACGAGACAAAACAAGACATAGCATCTCTCTGTGTCTTTCTGCCATGTCGGTAATGACAGGTTAGGTTGGCAGCAGGGTGTCTGGTACGCCTCCTTCAAAAGAAACTCCCGCTGAAGACCGAGCAGGGACTGGAGCCTGTCAAATTACAGTGGGATCCCACCTCACTTCCCTCTTCCCCTCTTCATCTGCTCCTCGTTTTGCTACAATCTTTTGTCTCGTTGTGTCGATGTTTTAAAAAAAGTAGTACGACTCATTTCTTTAAGGGGACAAAAAAAGACTGGGGAATTTTCTCACGTCGGTGCGTCCCTTTCGGACAAAATCTCGGAAAATCGTCGGATAGAAAATGCGGGGCGTTTTTTTGCAATGCTTTGAGTACATTTTCTGGAATTCCCTCAAAAGGCTGATTTTTTTCAAAATGGCAGCCGTGAGCGAACGTGTGTCCCACAGTGCGAGCACGCAGAGGGGGGTTGGGGGGGGGGGGTTTGGGGGTTTGGGGGTGAAGTCTGGATATGCTGCGTTCTGATAAGTGTTTGATAGAATATCTAAGATTAAGAGATTGGCAACCTTTACAGCACCTGCTTTGAAGGTTCGGACTCCATCTGCGATATTTCGAGAAAACGTTTGAATATTTGGTTTTTTTAATATGTCACGCCAATAATATGAGAAAAAAGAAAAGAAAAAAAAAGCGATGGCTCTCAGAGGCCATTTTCTACAGCGGGTAACAATAGAAGGTCCCTACAGTATCGCCTCTTTAGCCCTTCCCCTCCCATATCCCTCATCCCCTGCTTTGTCCATATCTAGCTCATCCCCTATTTCTCTCTCATCCAACACCCCCCCCCCCCCATATTCTCCAACCCCCTACCCCCCTCTCCATCCCACTCTATCTCTTAACACCCCCCTCCCCCCCCCCCCATCTTTCTCTCTCTTCTCTCTCTCTCCTCCTTTTCTGTCCAGCCCTCCTCTTCTTGCTCCAAAACTGTCAGATGGCATTAGCTCCTTTCACGCTCATGGCCTGTAGGAATAACAGCCGTGAACCTCGCCGAACAGCGCCATTCTCCTGCTCCAGTTGGCTCTCCGCTCCGGCACAGGCTGTTGCGCAAATACCAATGTTATTCACGTTGTGCCCCCTTCACTTACACAACATGCCCCCACTAAAAGGGCAAAGTTAGGCAGACGCAAATCTCGGTGGAGAAGGTCACGGCGCTGACTAAAGACGCGCATGGATTGTATAACACGGTCACGCTCGCTCATAATTATCAGCTCGTCCCCCCTGACTCAAGGATCGACCCACAGCTTTTGCTAAGATCTGGCTCACGTGGATCAAAAACGGATCCACTTCTTATCTACTTATAGAGCCACAGGCCTGAAAATTTGTTAAATATATCGTGCTCAGCTTATTTCCCATGAAGTTTCAGCTGCAGGGCAAGTTGTGGTTGGTATTAAAAGCCCACTGTGACCAATAAGCTGTAAAATGTGCAGAAGTTTTTATTGTGCGGAGAAACAGGGTAAAATGATTCCGATATGGCATGCACACATGTAACAGATGCTTCACGCAGGCTGCTGCTTTTCAAGCCTAAGCCTGTCCAGTAGCTAATGTATTCTTCTATGGGGAAAAAAAAATCAGCATCTTTCGGAAGCTTGTGTTTTCCAATGTCGACATATGTAACGTAATCACAAGCAGACGTATCGGAATGTTAATGGCGTACAACGGCTACTGACGGCGGGTAGGGGAACAAGCCGGGCCAGAAGAGCATCCCTGGGGGTAAAGAACCCAACACCTGAAACTAATAGAACCCAGTTGGAGAGGAGATTTTCTATTTGTAGCTGTTGTCGCTGTGTCCTGACTGATTATCTGTAAATCTCATCTAATAGTTTCAGGGCGGTTGAAGCCTGTTTACTTTGATTTTGTTTGGAGGTTCGCCTACTTTTGACTTTGCATTTTAAGAGGGAGTAAAAGCCTTTATAAAGCAGCCTAAACACATGTTAGAAAGGTATCCACTGTAGTTTGGAGGAGAAATATCATCATTTACAATGCAGTAATTGATTAATACACTGCAATATCACCCACTGGTGTGAAGGGGCGTTTGCAGATGTGAGGTTGGGGGTAAAAACCACATTCGGCAGTTTTTTTTGAGTGGGTGATGTAAACTATGGGGCGACGCAATTATCAGTTTGACAAGTAAGCACAGATAGATTAATACAAATATGAGAAGAGTGTAATTTCTCATCACTCCGTACTCGACAAGCCCAGCGTGGAAGGAAAGGCTTAGAGGCTAATAATCAAAGCAGATTAGCCCGAGCTCTGATAGATGCTACGCAAGCCTGCTAATCATCCGAGTGATAACCATGAATCATCCAATCACAGTCAGAAATGAGCAGTGTTTCAAATTACGATTTTGATGGAATGATCTCGGTATCAGCGACCCATCAAAGTATCTCTCTTTGACTTCCATTTGCCTCCTCTAGCCCGTGTCGCAGTAATTCCTCTGTGTTAATACAGTATGTGGAAGTCGGTGCATATTAAGTGCGGCGAAGAAGGATGGGCGGAAACACTGCAGCTTCAAGAGCACCGGTGTGACTGTGATCTCCGGCCTGCCTTCCCTGTGATTTAGCCTCGAAATGACAGACTTGCCCCTCATTGGGCTACGGGTGGAGAGCTAATGACATGCTGCGTGGGCTAACGTAACTATTAGCCCACTCTGAGCTGCAGGAACTGACAGGAACACAATTCTGTCATTACGCCCTGAGGAGACCTCTAATCAGGGAGGCAGGGACACTAGGAGAGGCCAGTCACGTTGGTTTTCGGTGTGGAGACAAAGAGGTAACGGACCAGGGCACTGTCATACCTCAACCTTTACAGACAGCTTGCTGATGTGCAGGATTCAGGTATAAAGGAGGCCGCTCTTATCATGATGTGATCAGAAATTATAAATTCAAAAGGTTTCAAAGGACTTCAATTAATACATATTGCTGTTTTACTTACCAGACGGCAATAGAAAGATTGAAGAATCTTTGACCTAGTTGCTGCCACTTGCAAAGGCAAGGCAGGATATATTTCTGCTAACCAACTCCTACTAAGTATTTTTCTGAGGTGTGCACAATGAAGACAATCCTGTCAGTATATTCTAGTGCTGCAACCATCGATTAATCTGCAGATTATTCTTAATCGATTCATTGATTAAAGCAAGACTGTTGCACTTTTAGAACCTTTATTTAAAATCAGGAAATCTCACTGAGATCAAGATCTGTTTAGTGCCTACAGCAGAGGAAACACACTAACCCAGCCAGACATAACAAAAAGAAAACACACATAGACCCACAAACAAACACAATCTTACAAATGAAAAGCTGTAATCATAATCAACAAAACGTACCCTTAATCAAGTCAATACATCTAACTTCAGGAGCATATTGTGTAACTGATTACTACTACTACTACTTTTGAGAATGTATAACCATGCATAAGGAAATAGGAGTATATATGTGTATATTTTCACTGTGTTATTATATTTGCAACATGGAACAAGGACATATGATTATTTACTTTATTTACACATATGTATTTGAGTTTAATGACTGAAATAAACTAAACTTGACTTTCCCAATACCATGTTTGACTCTGCCATCTGAAATGACATATTGAACACTTGTGGCCACAGTGATGGCTGTACAGTACAAGTTCCATAGTCTTATTTTAATTTGTTTTGTCTAGAAAACATCAGAAAAGCAGCAAACCCTCACATTAGAGAACCTGAAACCATTAAACGTCTTTCTCTCTCCCTCTCTCTGTCTCAAAAAAAAATGACCTCATCAGTTATCTAAATATTTGCAGGTGAATTTTCTTTCAATCGACTGTCTGATTAATGGTTGCAGCTCCAGTTAATTTACTACCCGTTACTGCAAATTTAAGTCCAACTAAACATCACCTTTGATTTTCTTCTTGCCAGTGGTGAATTATTGTGAATGTAACTGTACATCTGCCGGCTCCACTGCACCCCAGATGTTATGAAGTCTGTTCCTTAAAAAAAACACACTACACTACACATGATCTTCATGTTTTATAGTCTCGCATTGGCCAACATCTGTGGATTTTCTTGTAATTACCGCTCAGACAGTGACAAGAAACCATTTTCCAGTTAGCTTGTATTTATGGCAAATCCTAACATGTGAACGCGGCATTAAAAACTGCGAATTTAAAAGCCTTCACCGAGCTACTATAATGATTCACTACAGTGGCACAGCAGAGGCTAATAGAGAGTATGAAGAAAAATCCATTCATTTTACTTTTAAGTGCTACAGAGCTATACATTCAATGCCATATAGATCAGCACACATACGTAATCTTTTCCCACTCATACTCTGCACCGACAGCAACATAATTTCACCACATACCTGACACTGTGTGAAATGTTCTAAAGCAGTAAACCCCACTCATCTTACACTTCAAGTGGATTAAACCAAACACTGAGCATTATTAGGAAACTGCACTGAGGCAGGTTTACCCAAAACATTCCTCCCTGCAGTAGGTGGAACGCCTGAATGTGACAAGCCTCCATGCCACAGCCCACAGCCTATATCACTGTGTTAATCATACATTATAATCAGTCAAGGCACATACCTACCTGTCTGGCTTCTTTATTGTGACGCTATAGAGAAAGAGTCAGAGAAATGACCTGGACTTTAGTCATCTGTTTTGTACCACATCTTTATTGTTCTGTTGAATATGCTGTTACATGTTCCTTTGTTTAAAAACTCACAATATGGATGCATAGTGCACTTTACCCTTTTTTTAGGGGCATTGTCCGAAATCATCCAATTTTTTTAGCTTTATTTTAAAACTCTTTCAGATATTTTATTTGGTGTCTCAAGCAAGAACAGCCACGTAATTAGAACCAAATATACAGTTACAACCTTACTAAGTTAATTTTATTGAAGTGGAAAAGCCACAGTCACACTCTGCGGTCGGGGGAAGTGATGCAGCACTTTAAATTAAAGCAGCTCAGATATGTGCTTAGTGGTTCCCCCTGAAATATTTAAGAATATGTGGCACACTTTTCTGAATTAGACTTGAATTACACACTAGAATAATAATCTTCATTATTATTATTATTATTATTAGATGTTAAGCAACTATGTCTTGTTGGTTCCTCTTATCCTTTATCTTCCCTTGTCTGTGTATGGTTATATTTTTGTTCAACTTTCATATGTTCAAAAGCCTTATACTTTAAAAAAATATCACTCTATTACATAATAATTTAGGTGCTTATATTCAGACTGCACAAAGTGAGAAAATGGCTTATATCAAGTGTTACCAGTGACAGAAATCTGCAGCAAGCATGCTCAAAAATGTTGTGCATCAGGAAAAATGAGTCTGTCGAAAAAACAAGCTAATGGTACAAAGTGTCCTGAAGACCAACTTTTAGCCAGGAGCACGATCTGGTAAATGTGTCACTGGCTAGATAATGATGCCGAATGTGGAACAGAGCGTGAACGACACGTTTCAGATAAAATTCTTAGACAAACATTGTTCAGGATGCATTCAAGTTTCCTCACCATGCATTTTTATCTACTCGCTTAGAATAAAGAATGAAAATATAGAAGCTGGAAGTTGTAAGAAAAATTTCACACCACTGGAGGATTTAGTCTCTGCCTTTATTGCAGCACTCTATTAGGTTCATGGGATCAAACTCTCACTGATTGTATCTATGGAAACAAACAAAACCATTGTCAATACACATGATCAATAGAGATGGAATGTCAGGACGTATTTAAGCGGAGCGGCTGTAGCCTCGCTCACTGCTAATGTTATGTCTATGTGCTATGTCAGGACTATGTCGACTCTGACATGCTGAGGCCTGTACAGCTGGAAAAAACAGGTATGCATGTTCCACTCAGTGTGCAGCGTTGCACCACGGTGCAAGCAAATCACTGTCAGGTAGGTGGCTCTAGTAATCTATGTATATTTATCAAATAAGTATCCTATTATTTGTTTTTATAGAAGCAGTCCATTACAGTTATCCCCTGTAGCTCAAAGTTTCTGAATCACAACTGACTAAATATTATTTGGTCAATGAAATTATTATAAGTCACCAAGTTCTAAGTTTGCAGTAGCTGGGTCATATGTGCTGAATGGAGTACATGTGATTCAAAATGCTTGATTTTTGCAGTTAGAATTCTAACAAGTTAATGTTCAGAAATTAAAGGATCAGTTCACCCAGTTGACTTACCGCTACTGGTATACACCCATGCACATAATATTGGTTTTATTTGTCCAGGTTTTGAGATATGTATGTCTCCTTGAGATTTCTGCCACTTACCTTATACAATGAAGGTGAGGTGCTCGGGGAACTAAAAATGTACATTTACTTGCTGATATTCTCTATTTTTCTAATTTGTTGACACACAACAAAAAAAGACCAAAGCCATCAGTAAATTCATCTGTTAGCAAGTATTGTGAGTGTGGTGCCAAAGCCTGATATATTGTGTTCCTCTGTGCCATAAAACCCCATTCTTATCCAAACAGTAAAATAGGTTAAAAATACACCAATCTGCCACAGTGTTAACCGGTAAATATAATGTATGTTCCTTCATTACAATGAATAAGGAGATTCTCAGTTGAACCCACATACACCATCCTGGTGCCAGAAATACTCACTGACACACCAAACCCACAGCTGAAAACAGTCCCAGATGAATTCACTACTTAAGTCGAGTGACCTTTTCTAAAAACTACAGTGCTCGGCTGCTTTATGAAATTTTAAAGTACAAATGTGCGACCGGTTTTTAAAGATTTACATGTTCGGTAGGCTTCCATTCATCAAAGGGGTTCGAGGCTGGAGGTCAGGGAGAATTGAGAGATGGACTAATGTGTTGTTGGTTTGGGTCTTTGTATGAAAAATATAGAATACCACCAGAGTGATTCTTTAACAAATTAAACAGCGATCTCTTTTCAAGGAACAAAATGATTGCTCTACTGGATCGTTCACAGACTTATTTCTTTGGTAAGGAATATCTCATTAGCTGGATATGTCAAATAAACATATCTGCATAACCAGAAACCACTAGATCTAAGTTGCAATGTGCAGTTTGGATAAATCAACCCTTTAAAAAGTACAAATCATGATAGTGTGACCTCTTATCATGAGCACGAAAAGGACAATACCAAATGGCATTGGTAGACCTTCTACAATCTAGTTCTATCCACATCCCCAAAACATTATCGTGCAATGCCTGTTAAGCAATATTCATTATATAAAAAATAAGTCATGTCAAATATAGCAACAAGGCATGAGTGTGAATATTTAACACTGGTTAATAGATGTCTTCAAAAAAAAAAAAAAAAAAACGGCACATAACAACCGTGCTTGACTTATCAGATTAATCTAAAGGCTGCACAACCCCTGCCCTCCTCATCAGCAGCTTAGCGAAATGCTCCTGACATCCTCACACCGAGCGCCGAGAGCGAGGCAGCCTTACGAGGCAGAAATGGTGACATCACCCGAACAACAGCTAAACAAAATAGGCCACAGCTGTTTGGTTCTTTAGGCTACAAATTAGACTCAATATGTCACACAGCATCAAATCACAGGGAGGACTGCGGAAAAATAAGCACCGTCGGACTGAGCCGCTATCTCTTCCTGCTTGCTTACTTTCTCTGTTCTGTTTGTCAAAAATACAGATACAGAGCTCATGCTAATTTGTGCTCGATGTGAAATGAGCAACGGATGGGGTGTATTGAGGGGAATGGATGAATTATGGAGGGATTTAAATAATAAATGGGCCCTCTTCAACCAGACGAGAGAGTCTTGAAAGAGAGGGGTACTCAGGGAGGTAGTGGGACACTTTGTGGAAGCCATAGACTCTCTAAAGAGATCTGGGGCATATGAATTATACCTTACTGGGTCCATTATCGCTTATCAAAGCATCAAATGAATTATTCTGTGGAGGCCTTTGCAAATGTGCGTAGAGCGCCGTTATAGTTCCACTTCAACAAGAAAACAGAAGGATGGAGTGATGCTTCCATATGCACACATATGGAGCAGAGATGGAAGCACCTGGGAGGAATCAGTTAACTGTCAGTGTGGAGACATTAAGCCTTCATATATAAAACAGTTCATGAAGCCTTTAATGATGCAGACGCTGTATTTACGCCACATGACTTGGGAAACACAAAACATCATTTTTACATTTATCCTCTCAGACAAAAAAAATTAAGCAATCCTTGAAGGGAATGGGGGCTGAACCAATCTGGAGACAGAGGAGGCAAAGGGAAAAGAGGAATGGGTGAGGGGTGGGGGGTGGGAAGGGTGGGGGATCAGTAGTGAAAAGGGAGTTCTCCCCCCAAACCACCCCACCCCCCCCAATAACTGTTATTTCTCAGACCTCCACTTTTAGACTGTAGTCTAAAAATATCCTAACCCAAGCTCAGTGGGAAGGCTTCCCCCCCAAAAAGCAACTCAATATTTCACCAGCAGCATGTGGGGAGCATCAGAAAAAAGTTTCCCCCCTTCACTTCCTGCCACGCAAAGGCACAACATACAAAGTCTCTTAAAATCCAATTATTTTGATGAAGGCCAGTGCTTGAAAGCCAGTCACAACATGTACAATAGAGGGCTTTCTAGTGACCAGGTAACCAAGGAAATATATTATCTGAAAACCAAGGTACTGTTTGGCCCTGCTTCTGTTGATTTGCTACAGAAATGTTGCAAAAAATTTCTGAGATAGCACTTTCACTTTGTGTGTCACTTAAGAGCAGATGCCTACTCCTCAAAGCATCTTTTTGATCAATTTTACCAACTTGTTCCCAACCGCAAAAAGTTAGCTTAAAAACACACAGAATATACAAATGTACATTCAAAAAACCCTACTGCTCTCTATATGTCATTGCACAGCATTGTTGTTGATTGTGCCTCCAATGGGTGCCATTAGCATTTTGTTGACACATAGCATTACTTTGTGAATGCAACTGAGCTGACAGTGATGATAGTTTTCAAACACCAAGTAACCTGAACTGAATTTTCTACCAAACCTTACTAATCTATGGTCATATTCTTTGACATGATCGGCTATTTAGCTTCACGCCTGGATCCCCAACCAGTATCCCAACTAGTTTCTGAAGATGTAAGCTACACAATACCAATGTTTACCTAGTCATTGAATATGAACTGTGCTAGGTACATTGTTCTCTTTAGAGAAGTGAAAAGCAACAATGTTTTTTTATAATTCTTGGACACAAGTGACAAAATTGTTATTGTGTGAATATGCTGTCAAGAAATATGCAGGTCCAACCTAGCGTTAGCCATTACTGCATGGTGCTGAATCTCATGCTGGTGCGCTTTCAGATGGATGACAAGAACCTGCATCGAGGTCACTTAGACGGTCACCAAAACACGATATTAGACATGTGAGAATGTCAAATTGTTATTACGTGTCCATGTACCTATTATGTGTGTTATATTATTAATTTAGGGACGTATTGTTTCCCTAAAAGGGGTACGCACTCCACTTACTGTATATGGGATACACATACACTATACTACTATTTAGAGGTCCATTAATAAATCCTTATGGAACCACTGTAAGTGTTTCTGTTGACGTATGCTATGGCCACTAAAGTAATTAATAAATCTACTCACCAATATAACCATATTCATAGTTTTTTCTCTGCCTCTTCAATGACACATAAGTCGTCATTACTTAACAGTTGTCCACTGTAATGCAATATCTGTTACGTTTGTGTAATTACTAGGAAAGCACATGCTTCCTTTTGGTAGGTGGACATGATAAGAAGCCTGGGTTTGAAGACAAGTATGTCAAAAATAAAAGCCGCTGAAGTGGTTTATAGTTTTAATGGGATATAGATCCCCAACACAGCAGTGGACTTTAATGAGATTAGCAGTAATCTGAAGTGCAGCGCCAAACTACCGCTACAAAGACTAAATTCAACGAGCGCATTTGTGACAAACTGAAACCATTCTGTCGCTAATGTGAGCTAAAACACAAAGTGATGCAGTGTGCTCATTCACAAAGCAAATATGCACATCAGATTACTGGGGGAAAAAAAGATGAAGGCTGGTAATCATTAAAACAACTTTTCAACTTTTTTTTAACTTCGGTTTCACTTAAGACTTTGGGCTCCTTCCCTTTCTGAGCTTTTGTCTAGAGTGTTTCTAGTTTTGTAGTTTCTATGATAGCACTATGGAGCTGTTTTTTAGGATTGGTTCCTGGTTAGGTTCTGTATGGTTTCACACTTCCAAGGGTTAGGGTTAGATCTACAGGTAGCTGCAACGTACCTTGAAACGCAGCAATGTGCCATCACAGGCAATGAAGCTAATAAACATGAATGTACTGTAAACATGCAGCATTTAAAAACCTTCCAGAACTCTGCTTTTCAATTGTTTTATAAGGAAGGAACTGCATTTTTGTGTACGCAATGTGTTTTAATGAGTAAACATAACTTTTGTTTGTTTACAAGAAAAGTGCAATGAACTGATAGAGTTAGTGCACTACTCTATCATTCGTATCATACTCATTTTTGGCATTGTGAGCACATAAACTGCAGCGTTCTTTGACGTCAAAGAGGAATAAGACAGAACAGACCAACTGTAGAAGCAGTATGTGTCCCAGCGTGTTGAGACACCTCCAGCAGCTCTGCTCTGTTTGTGTTTGGTCTGAAACTGCAACAGTATCTGAGGCCCAGACCAGGGGTGTCACTCCTCAGCTGGGTCCGCAGGGATGTCCACTCACCCTACAGCTCTGCGGCCCTTGAGGAACCCTGAAAAAAGGGGGGGCCTGGGAGCGGTGTTTGGTCACTTCAATGATGTTTCTGTTCACCCCTGCATTACCCCTACCAGCCTTGTCACGACACCCAACCCCTGAGAAGCAGCGGCACTCAATGTGAAGGTTAAAGTTGCTGAAGAGGACACACAGAGACTGCTTGATCAAAGTCCAGCAGCACCTCAGTGTCTACTCTGGAAATTTGAGCCCTGCAATTTAGCATCACTGAAATGTTTAAGTGAATTACACTTGTTTTTTTTAAAAAAAGGTAGGAATTTGTTTTGTGTAAGATAAAGAGCTTAAACAATAGAAGTTAGCGCCATTTGATCCAGAGCTGAAATAAACAATGCTGATCGGGAGAACAAATGTAAAAGAGGAGAGGAAAATAAACGGTAGTCCACTATTCAAAAGGCCAATACCTCAACATTTACATAACACATAATCCACATTCCACGTATTTTGACATATTTATCCAAGCCGTCCGATGCACCTTGTTATTTTAGCATCCGCTGCTTTTTCTGAGACGCAGTCATGAATGACACTGCTGAAATGAGGGGAAATATATATTTTTTTCCATTTAGCAGGAGTTTGCAAGTGTTTCATCTTATTGCTCAAATGACGGCGTTTAATGCCGCGGCATTCATAACCCGTGCCTCTTATCACGGCTCCCTCCAACACTTGATGGAATTTGCCATCACACAATGGTTGGAAAATACACTTCAAAGGCAAGACGCATCTAATCTCCTCCACTCTGCACATTGCAAATTTGCTGTGATAATAAGATCCTGCCTTCCCAAGCGTTCTTCGGGATCTGAACCAAGGATGAGAATTTCATCTCTCTCTCTCTCTCTTTCTGTTTCTTCCTATCTCACTCTCTCCCAGTGTGGCATCACAGGAAGAAGGGGGGAGGGTGGTGAAAGGGGGGTGCGTGCTGCAGTTTGAGAGAATCTCCGCAACAGCAGTACTGCATATCTGTGGAACCCATCCCATCCTTATGTAAAAGCCCTATTTTACAGTTTTATTCTACGCACACACACACACACACACACACACACACACACACACACACACACACACACACACACACACACACACACACACACACACACACAACAAGAGAGAGACACGACTGACAGCACAGCACAGTGACCTAGTTTCCATGTGGCCCAGAAAGATCGAGCATGACTCCCTCAGAACTGCTATGGGCACAAAAACCTGGTTCAGTGCATTGAGTCAGGCCAGTGCACATCGGCAAGCAGTCAACCTACCAATCAAGCTGCAGCGGGGGAGACGCGGCTGCTTCAACTTAAGCTCGCAATGCGGACATGTGCTGTCGAGATTCCTCCCGAAAAAACTGCACCGCATTCTTGCCAAAGTCACGAAACAAGTGGAAATGCGCAAAGGGGAAGGCAGGCAGGAAGCCCCGCAGGTAAAGTTGTGTGTTGTGTTACGTCTGGCGGAGGGCAGGTTGAGGACAGGCTTGTCATCGTAGGCACAGCTGCAGGACATGCTGCAACAACACCACCCCCACCCCCCAACTCCCCACTAACTCGACTCCCAGCGCCCTACATACACCACTCCACCCCCCTCCAGGTTATCTGTACACATGGAGAAGGTTATGGATGGAGATGCTATCACAGAGAGCGCATTAGCACAACAAAGAGGTGTTTTAGAGAGAGGCCCGCCAGGATAATTAGCTGATCCCTTACCGAGATGCCGTGTTCGATACAGAACAACATGCTAATGTGAAGACATAGTGTTGAGTGTTAAGGGAGGAGATGCAATTCGAGCCACAGCCATAAGAAAAATAAATAAAATGAATCACTGTGAAATTGTGGCTTTCATCAACTAACTCATAACTTGAACTTTAAAACTTTTATTCCTTAAAGGAACAGTTCAACATTTGGGGAAACTAAAGAAGCAGGTGAAGAGATAAATTGTCAGTTTTATCTCTGGGGATACATTACATAGATGAGTCCAGGACTTATTAGCTTAGCTTAGCACAAATACTGGAAGCTAGTGTAAACTGCTAGCCACCAAAAATGTCAAAGTATGTCCTAGCTGCCAACAACTCTAAAGCTGCCTCAAAGCTAATGTTGTAAAGAACCAGTTTGGACATATTTCATGAGGGGCCTATATGTATCTAAACTAATATCTTGATATATTATTTTGGGAGCTATATATTGCATTAGCCTAGCTAAGCAAAAAGCCTGGAAGCTAGTGTAAACTGCTAGCCACCAAGAATGTAAAAGTTAAAAAAAATATAACCGAGCTAGGTTACATTTTTACATTTTTGGCCCAACATATCTGAAGCTGTCTAAAGCTGTTTGAAGTTATCTGATGGTACATTTCATGAGAGCCTACATGTCTTGATAGATCATTTTGGGAGCTATACATTACATTGATGAATCCAGAAGCTTAGCACAAAGACTAGAAGTTAATGTAAACTGCTATTCACCAAAACTGGAAAAAAATATGTCCTAGCATAAAACAACTCTAAAGCTGACTCAAAGCTAACGTCACTAAGCTAGCAGAACCATTTTGGACAATATTTCATACAAATTAATATCTAAATAGATAATTTATGAGTTTAAAGGTCCAGGAACTAAATGTTCAGATGCTGCATTGTTGCTACATTGTTATTTTGCTACGTCTTATCTTTGCAGTTTTTGCTAGGTTTGTTTTTAAAGTAGCTAGGCTATAGAAATACATTATACAATTGAAAATATTTCAACACATTCCTGAAGAGTGGACTTTTTTATTCCTTGTAAAGCTGAATGCAGCTTTAAATAAAGCAACATTTCAAATGAAAATGAACAACATCTAGCTAAACACAGCATGACCATAATGCAGCTTTTCAGTTGCTCAAGGTGTGTGTTGGATTTTATGGTGTATTCTTTCTTATTTTAGTCTCCCAATTTAAGTCCCACCTATTCGCATAGCTTCAGACTCAAGCTGATCTGTATCTTTCATTCCAGCTTTAGTCTGACTTTAACAACTCTGTTCAGCTGTCTATGAATACATAACTACTTCCAAGATAGAGTGAGACATCTTCTTATACTCCTACCATCTTCCAGCATAATGACTGACAGCAGAAATATCCTTCTATCCATAACACCATCTGTATTGTGTGATTGGCTTTACATATATGTGTAGAACTGGGTCTTTAACTTCAATGAGACAGGGAAAGCATCTGCATGGCTACAGATGGAGCAGGTCAGGGTGCAATTCAGATGAGTAGAGGGCACACAAGAGCGGATAGGTAGGTCTTTTTACCATCCTGACATCCACCGCGGTATCTGCTTTAATATCATCTGAGTCTAACTGGGAGGCAATCGGTGCCAGGGCAGTATTTTGTTAAGTCTAAACAAAAGGCTTGTGTGGCAGCGTGTTGCCGAGCGTGGAGCGCTGCATGTTATCCAGGTCAGAGTGATCTAATCAGGTGTGAATGAAAGCACTTGGCAGCGCTCCAGGTCTCGCTGTGCCGTCATTACTCAGGGGGACGGAAAAACACACACATGCACGCATACATTTGTTTTACTACACTTATGAGGACATTGCAGCGCTGAAATGAATTTCATAAATTATAACAGTACATGATTTTTTGTACTGATATATGGAACATTAAGAGATGATTGGATTTTTATTCTTGTATGATTTGATGTGAGCCCAGCAAAGCACTCATAGATTTGTCAAGGCTGTGTGTGGCTATATCAAAGCTGTCCATAAACATTACTTGATTACTAAATATAGTGGCAATAAAAGAATGACAGAAAATGAGAGAATGCAATGCTACTGATGCATTTCGAGTGGTGCCAGCCCCGCTAGCAGACGTCACCCATCTTTCACATAGTGCGCAATATATCATTTCAGATTGGATTAGTCCTCACAATGTTTTAGTCTTTATATTAAACACTCCCTGAACTACATGTTCAATCAGCCAGTTCAGAATGCGTTTACCAAGAGGATACACATTGCTTAAAGGGAAGGGGGGTGGAAATATACATTTATTTACTTCAATAAGTCACAGTTATATGATCATTTCAAGCTAAATGTGCATCTGACATTAGGGATGCAATAGGGATTGATTTGCAAGGTTTTGTTTGTTATTTTTCTGCATCAGAAACTAATCAGGACAATTAACTGACTTACGTCAGGTATTAAAAAGTCCCTAAAAGACAGTGGAGAGAATCATGATGGAAGATTCAATTCATGAGAGGTAATTACCATCTGGCACAAACTACTTAAAAATAGTTTTCTTCTATTTAATATTATATATATATATATATATGTGAATGTTTTAGTGTGTGAACTGTTGTTGGTTAAGAGCAGTCATTATCTCGTGATTTGTTAATAGATTCTAGACGGTCGAGTGCAAAACCACTCCTAGAAACCTAGAAACATACACTGTTTTACAATGTAAAACCTGTTGTTAGGTTGAGAGGTCAATATAAAAATCAATTTCCTAACCCTAACTCAACTGTAACCCTCTAAACCTAAACCTAACCCTCTTAACCTAACCATTTAACCCTAACTTTCTAACCCTAAACCTTAAGCCTAACCCAAAAGTAACCCTCTAAACCTAAACATTTAAACCCACCGTAACTTTCTAACCCTAAACCTAAACACTAAACAGTTTTGTTTTGCAAAAGACGAACAGTTGATCAAAGAACAAATTTGTTCCAGATTCATTTCCTTTCAGTTGACGAATCAGTCATTAGCATTAGTCAAAATGGGTTAATTACAGACCTGACACTATCAACAGTCAACAGACGTGTAACCAGTCATTCAAGTAATTTGTTTTATTTTGAAAAAGCCATAAAACCACTGGTTACTGCTTCTCAAATGTAAATATTTGCTAGTTGTCTTTGTTCTCTATGATACTCAACTGAATATGTGTGAATATTGTTATGACACAAGGCTTTTATCTCAATCTTTCACTTCTGCCTGCACACATCTGTTGAAGCTTGCACCTTTTCATTATGAGTTTTACTAATTCAAACACTATGCATGCATCTGTTACACTTTGAGGTAAGTAGTCAATACAGAAGCAGTGCTTGAAGCTATTTTTTAAGCCTTTTTGCGGGACTCTTAATCTAAATCCACCATTCATTTCACACCCGCACAATGATATGTAATCTATAATGTCTCCATACTGTCCAACCGCAGCAGTTTAAACTCCAATAAAAAAAAAGGCACAAAACTCTCAGGATGTTGTTTTTTTTTTTTTTTTCTTCCTGAGCAGTGTCACCCAAACTCCACCCAGAGCGGCAGCCACTCAATGGAGAAGCCTTCTACTTTCAATGGCCTGAGCTCAGACCAATCACAGCACCCCCTGCCCCCCCTCAGCTCCCGGGCCCTCAGCCAATCACGGCAGCTCTCGCTTCACACATGACTATGTGCTGCTGTCCATCAACTGCCTCATATATAGTGCATGCAAGAAAATGTGGAGCAGTTCAATAACTTGCGTCGTAGCCAGGCTCTTGCGTGTGTGTGTGTGTGAGGGAAAGAGAGAGGGGGGGTGCATGCAAGTGGGAATGTGTGTGCTTGTTTATCTATGTAGAAGCACGGAAGGAGAGAGAAAGAGAGAGAGAGAGGGTGGGTGAGAGAGAAAGAGAGAGATTTGTAAGGCACTTGTATTTGCAAACTACTGGCTGAGTTCCCACTAGAGGCAGGGAGATCAGACTGAAAGACTGTGTGTCAGGAGTGTGCATCCGCTAGAGTGTGTGTGTGTGCGTGTCTGGGAGAGACAGAGAGAGACAGGCAGACAGACAGAGAGAGAGAGAGAGAAAGAGAGAGAGGGGGAGAGAGAGAGAGGAACCCGTTCAACCCATTTCAGCAGTAACTTTTCAGCCCGTCTACATGAGGTTTCATCCCGAATATGGAAGCTTTTCACTCTTTTGTGTTTGAGGGGTTTTTTTTTCCTACCATCCAATCACCAGCAGATTCACGCTGTCCAACTTTTGGCCCACGCTTTTAGGTAAGTATTCGAAACTGCTCGTCCTTCCTCGACTCTTTTTTTCCCCATTTTTCAGCCTCACTGATTCAACACTTGTCTGTACCACTTTTTTTTTTACTCCACCTTATTCTAATTTTTTAGTGCACGACTCCTTTAAAGAAAAGAAAGAAAAAGAGAAAAAAAAAGCTGTAACTCCATTCAAAATTTCATTTAAAAGCTGTTCTATTCACCCCAAAAAAAAAATGGTCATGTGTTCAAATAAGTTGTGATTTCTCCGTCACGGCGGGCGCGGAGACATTTTTAATGCGTTTCGTGATGTGCGTGAGTGTGTTTGTGCTTGGTACAGTTCATCTAAAAATGGTGTGTGTGTGTGATTGTGTGAAACCAGACAGAGCCTCTGTGTGTGGGAGAGTTTTGAAAAGGATGTATGTGTTAGAGAGAGAGAGAGAGAGAGAGAGAGAGAGAGAGAGAGAGAGAGAGAGAGAGAGAGAGAGAGAGAGAGAGAGAGCGAGAGAGAGAGAGAGAGAGAGAGAGAGAGAGAGAGAGAGAGAGAGAGAGAGAGCGAGCGAGCACCGGACAAAGTGTGCCAAGTGTGAAAAGTGTGTGTGTTTGTGTGTGTCTGTGTGTGTCCGTGTGTGTGTTTTTCTAAAGCTTGCTCTGTGGGAATGCGGACTGCGGTAGCCAGTAGCGATGTTTGACTGGGAGGAACTGAGCCAGACAGTAGACAAAAGCGAGCAGGGCCGTCCAGACAGGGCAGGTCAGCCATTTAGAGGCTGCGAGCGGAGGGACAGGTCAGCCAGCTGCTGCTCCGCTCCGCTCTGTTCCGCTCTTGCTCTGCGACGGGAGGGGATACCCCGCCTTTTAGCGTTTAGGGGTGAGGGTTAGAGTTGCCGTCGGGGGTTAAAGGGAGGGTGACCTTACGCTTCGCTTCACGACCGCCTCTCTCTCTCTCTCTAAAAAAAGAAAAAAAAAAAAAAAAAAAAGCTCACCTTGCACCTCGCCCTCTCTTCATCTCCCCACTTTGGGAGAGAGACACCAGCGTGCTCTGCATGTCTAAGAGCGAGGCAGATGAGGCATTGGTTGAATGAGCTAAAAATAATCCCCCCCCCCCCCCCCCAACATCCCATTTACCCCCCCTTTTGCAGTATTGTTTTTTAAAGTGGGGATGATTCCACCCATCCTTCCAAAAAAGAAAAAGGTGATGAATGAGTTGCTAAAGTCAAACTGATGTTGAGGCAGCATAGGAAGTGTAAATGTAGGAGGTGGTTAAATATAGACAGCAAGAAAAAAAAAAAAAGAGGAAGAATAGGAGAGACAGTAATTTTCACAGAGGTTGTTTTTTCTATTCCTTTTTTTTTTTTTTTCGGTTTTCCCCAGCTGGCTCACGTGGGGGGTCGTTGAGTTTGGAATGTATTTGGTGACAGGAAATACAGGCCGTCCTGATGTATTTTTGTGTGTATGTGTGTGTGTGTATACGCCGGGTCTGCTTTTGTCCAAAGCTCTTAATCCACCACAAAAAAAAAAAAAAAAAAGCTGAGGCGTGAGGGAGTAAGCAACAACCGAGAAAAACATCGGCCCGGATCACAGATGTACACATCATGGTTGCCTCTGCCGCCGCCGATGTTAGTCCTCATAAAAGAAAAAAAGAAAAAAAGAAAACAGATTCGCAGGCGGCACAAAGGCTTAACACCAGGCCCGAAAAACAACACACAAATAAATCTCAATTGATACGTAAGCGCTGGTGTTGACTGTTGACTGTTGATGGGGGGGGGGGGGGGGCAGATCTTCGTGATACTACGCACAGCTGCTTATATAGGAACTGAAAAACAAGTGTCATCGCCTTTAAGTCCTGAATTGAGATTTTAAAGGGCACAAAAAGACAAAAACAAGTCCTAGCTCAGGTCTGGAAAGCATTCATTTAGAAAGATTCAGTGTGTGTGTGTGTGTGTGTGTGTGTGTGTGTGTGTAGCACATCTGAGGCTCTCAAGACTAAAAAGCAGAGTACAACTCATTCTCTGAAATGCCTCTACATGTAGAGTCTTGTCACCCAGATAACACATCTCAGCCCTCATCGCCGGCGATGGCAACTCAAGTCATACACTCCATAACCCCAGAGTGCAAGTGAACAGGGAGGCCGCCACTGAAACGCAGGCATCGCTCTGTTCAGTTAAGCTTACAGGCAACCTCTGATACCTGAGTGTTTATGTCTCCAAATGAGGGAAAAAACACCCCTGTTGAAAATTAGTGAGAGTGTAAACTTTGCCGGTTGTTAAAGGATTACAGGTAGCCAAAGTCCTTTGTTGACGAAATGATAACACTTGGACTCTGGAGGTGAACTTGGCCACGAAGCGTTTTTTTTTTTTTGGTTGATTTGGTCATTTTTTGTGTGTGTGTGTGTGTGCACTTGTTGATCAGTTATTATCGCCTGGTCAGTTCAGAGAGGGCAAGCGGTTGTGTAAGTGTCTCCTGCGACCCCCCCCCCACCACCACCACAACACACACACAGTACAGTACAGCACAACACAGCACAGGAGCCCTGGTCCAGGCCTGACCTGGCCTGGTTTGGCCTAGCATGGCCTGGCCTCAGCTGAGGTCTGGATGGACTTTGGTCCCAGGCTTGGAGCTCCATATAAGCCCCTCTCTGCATCACTTGCTCCCTCCCAGGCCTGTGTGTGTGTACCTGGATTTGAATAGAAACCAGACAGTGATGCCCCCACACACACACACACACACACATCCCCCTCTCCTCCCTCCTCTGTCACCACTCCCGCGCGGGACAATGAGGATTTGTTAGTGCTCAGCCGCGAGCCTGCTGACACAAAGCGTATAGCCTCCCCAGTCCCCCCCCGCCCCCCCTTAGCCCCGGAGTATAGCAAGCTGAAGCACAGGCGGGCAGGACACCAGCAGGGGGGCCCGGGGTGGGTGGGTGCTTGGGGGTGAGGAGGGGGGGTGGGGGCAGTTTGCAGGGGTGGGATTAGCAGACAAGAGCTCTGGGTTGGGGGATGGGGGCCTGAAATGAACAGGAAATTACTGCCTTTGATGAGGCAGAGGCAGATTCGCACAGGCTGAACTCCTCTGGGCCTCTTCCCCCGGCCGTAAAAAACCTGTTTGAGCAGAAAATGTCAAAACACTTCAAGGCTCCCATGTGTCACCTCCCTCTGGCTACGATGGAGTTGTTAAGTCCGTACACAGGTGCTAAGCAAACACTCACAAAAGTTTGCGCTTCCCCCCCCCCCCCCTCTCTCTCTCTCTCTCTTCCCCCCCTTACCGCCACCTCTGTTCCTGCCCCCACCTCCTTCTTCCAGCCTTCCCTTCCTTTTTCCTCCCCTTCAGACGCCAGCCCCTGACCATGTCATGGGAATCCTATTAAGCTTTTGCGTCCCTCCGACCCATTTTCACCCGAAGAAAAAAAAAAAAAAAAAAAAATCAAGGCTCAGTCCATATCGCACTGCGGGGGGAAACCACAGACCCTGGGATTTAAATTTAGCCTTCTGCATAAACATTTTTTTAAAAACCCTGCAAGGGCGTGGAAAATATTGTAAATATACTGGTCATTACATCAAAGTGAGGAGAGCAGAGATGTGGAGATAAACGGGGGTATAAAATTAGGATTTCTCAAGCTTTCAGTGAATTGTAATTTGTCTTGGTTAAGCACAGAAAAAAGAGAGGAAAAAGGGGATTGGATTGCCAGGTTGCCCCCACAAGATACGAGCGAGGGCCTTTAGCCATGTTTGACCCAAAACAGCAGGAATGCTTTTATTTTTTAGTTTTTACAGTTGCCCCCTCAATTCCTTCACAATTAAATACTGATTCCGCGTCTTGAATAGAGAATTCTTTCCACCGACACCCACCCACTACAATTTCACTCTTTCAGATAGAGAACTCTATTCGTGCGGTGTGTGTATGTGTATGTGTGCGTGTTTGCGTTCCTGAGCGTGAGGGGAGATGGTAATGTGTGTTCAGTGAATATCAGGGTCGATTAGAGAGTCTCGTCTGGTCGGGCTACAGCAGATTAGACAGGCGAAGCAGATACAGGCCGCGGGCTGGTCGTCTGGCGCTCTGACCCACATTGCTCTGATGTGCACGTCACTTCCCATTACGCTGACAATTGGACGCCGCATCAGCTGAGCGCACCGCGATCTGCATACCCTCCCCGCGGGCGAGGCCTCGCACGCCCCCCCCCTCCACCCCCCAACCCCCCGCGAGGGAAAAAAAAAAAAAAAAAAAACCTTACATGTTGTCATACGCCAACCTTGGGTCGTCCTGCCGCCCGGGCTAAAGGAAGTGTTGGGATGAGTCACAGCGAGGCATCGTCATCGTCAGGCTTTCGGGTTCTAGCTGTGCGTGGGTGGCTTGATTTGGCACGCTATAGCAGAATGTTGACCTTGATGCTAATGTACTAATATCTAAGCTTCAGGATGTCAAGTCAAATAAGTAAAAGCTTGTGACAAGAGCATCCTCTGTGCTTTATTTTTAGCCAAAAGCAGCGTGTAACTAAATTAATATCAGCTTTTCGTATTAAGGGTCGCCCCAACCAAATACTCCAGTGGACCAACAGCTAAAAAAAAAAAGAAATCGCCAGCAGTATTTATCATCACAATGAGTCAGACAGGGGTTTTAATATCAGCTGCCTGTTCTGTCCTTGTTGTCTCTTTAAAGTGAAGCAATTTCACCACTGGCTCCAATTTGTCAAGCGGTTCAAGTGGCCATGATGGACTGGCTGTTTTGTTTTTTTTTTTCCACTTGCAGCTGAAACCTTTTTTATTTTCCTTCTTCTTTTAAATCTAGCTATCTATTCCACACGTCCCTGCCCTCAGCAGGTGATGCTGAATGAGAAGGAAGGTGAAAGTGCAGAACATTTACAAAAACACCACATTGAATTTGATCTCTAAAATATGACATTTCCACAAGTACTTGGTGGTGGTGTTAGTGGTGGTGGGAGAGGGGCTGGGAGGGGTGGGGGGCACCAAAAATAATACACCAACAACCCAAGCGAGCCTGTCATTGGTGCGCCTGTGCATGCGTACTTGTGTGTGTGTGTGTATATAATGTGTATAAGAGGCCTCGGTGGCGGGTTCTGCAGCTGGCTGACAGAGACAGGTCTGTTTGCAGGCTGCCTGAAAGATAATTGGCAGCTATGGAGTGAAAAGCGGGCTCAGCAACAGATAAGGGCCGTGTGGAAAGCTCCATAATCAGCACGGATTAGCAAATGATAAATCATGGGTTCACACAAGTATGCTGTCATTGCTGGAAGAGTCGAGAGAAAGACAGAGAGAGAGAGAGAGAGAGAGAGAGGAGATATGGAAAGAGTGGGATAGAGAGGGAAGAGAAGAGAGTGAATGGTAGGGAAGATGTGGATGTTTTTGCTGTAATTCAAAAGAAAAACACAATAATACCATCTAGCAGGTCAGCAGGAGAGGAAGGCTGAGAGGCGGAAATGAAAAGAGAGGAAAAATTAAAAGCTCTGCCAACACTCCGGCTAATACAATCTTCTGCCTGTCAGATTACCTTCTTTAATCCAGAAAGGTTTAACGCCTCTTAGAAATCTGAAAGGAGACATGAATTCAGCAGAGATTTTCCTCCGCAAGGGGAGGAAGAAGGTGCTGGGGGAGGAGGGTTAAGTCTCTGAGCAACTCTCCAAAGGACTGGCCTCAACAACTCTACTGCTACAGTCGTCAAACTGCTCTGCAGAGGATCAGCCGACTCCAAAAAACCACTGCAATGCTCGGCTCGAACGCAGCCCCGACTTTTTTTTTTTTTTTTTACCGCAGTCTTAGTCTACTGTCGGGGAGTCACGCGTTTGTGCATCTCTAAAAATATCAGCCGCCAGCTCCTCCGTGTGTTTCATCTACGGCGAGAGCGAGCGAGCGGTCGCCCCGTCTTTTCATAAAATACAGTAGGACGAAAAAGATGAGCTTAACTTTGGCTTAGGCGGAGCTGATCAGGTCAACAGAGCACAAAGCATGGTGCGGCACATTAAGGACACAGTGTCCCTGCTTGTGCGACGCAGAGACACGCTCCCCTACTGAGATGGGGGGCGCCGTGCTTTGTAATGTTGTCACGCTGAAAAAAAAAAAAGAAAACAAAATTGGGTA
Source organism: Scomber japonicus (assembly GCF_027409825.1). Lineage (NCBI taxonomy): Eukaryota > Metazoa > Chordata > Actinopteri > Scombriformes > Scombridae > Scomber > Scomber japonicus. The sequence continues at coordinate 34,974,775 of NC_070586.1, read as the reverse complement.
TTGTGGGTTTATGGGAACTGACCTGTTTAGTTTAGCTGGTTTTGCATAGCACTATAAATGCAAATATTACTGTTTGATTGCAACTGTAGCTAAAAATAGAAGACATGTTGGTTTAGGGAAGCGCTACACATCATCATAATATTAAAAAAAGCTAAATTTTAAGTGTAAAATTTGGAGCTTTGTGTATCTCCCATTGTCTTTAGTGTGTGTGTGTGTTACTGCGCTGGTAGCTGCTGTAGGATTAGTTTTTCTGGGTGCATCAATGCCGCTGTACTAGGAGCTTAATTTTGACACTGAAATGAGGCGTTTCACCTCCTCAAAACAATCTGTTCACATCCTTTTCGCTTCCTGCTTGTTTTTTGTTTTTTTTAACGGAAAAAAAAACGGCAACATGATTTGGATCCGTCTGTCTAGGCCGTAAAAAAAAAAAAAAGTTGGCGCAGGCAGGCAGCATCTGAGGAGAAATAAAGATCGATCAGTATCCAGGTCATTCCCATGCTGGCTCACCCCTGCTGGCTCCCGCTGATAACGGAAATATGAAATCAGAATTGCCGCTTGTGATTTTCGTTTCCCTGCCTCCCCCTGCCATGTGCTATTTCTAAATCTCTCGGTGTGAGGCTTTCCCTGCTTTGTAGGTTGGGGGCGGGTGGAAGAGATTGGGTTGGGTGGGGGAGGGGGGGTGTAAGAGGGAGGGGGATGTTTTTAAGATGATGATGATGATGATGATCATAGTGATGGCCCGGTTTCCTTGCTCCCCTGCTGTATATTGCTGCAGTCCAGGATGTATCGGGCTTGAGCGCCGGGCATGACGACGAAAAACGCTGATCCCCGTGCCCGCCGACAATCCCACCACTGCACTGCGTCGCCACGACAAATAAAAAAAAAAAAAAGAAGTTGTATAACCTTTTTCGGGTTTTTTGGGGTTTCTTGAGGATACATTTGTTTGTGTTGGGGCGAGATATTTCTGTCGTGCTTTAATGACTCAATTAAGGCCCTGAGATTCAAACAGACGTTACTGTGAGCCCCCCGAATAACGAAATATGATAGTTAGTGCGAGGATTTTTTTTTTTTTGGGTGTGAGCATTGACAATGCCAGCGTTCAAAAGGGGGCCGCTGGTCTGACCTGGGGATAAAGTCTGTTGAAGATAAGAAGTGGCAGCAGGCTCCAGAGAAATGTCACGGTTAAATCCAGAAGACAACCACAAAGGGCTCTCTCATCCCGCTTTGTTAGAGATCCTCAAAACTGCTGCGAAAAAGAGACCCGGGATACATATTCATCAGCCTTGGTGTTCATGACTGAAATGAGCCGACAAAGCTTTGGAGAAGAGAGAGGAGTGTGACATACAGTGCGGTTCTCTCAGGCTTGCTGCAGGAGTGGATAAGTCAACTAGAGCCCGACTGACGTGATGTGATCAAGTGCATCAACGCCAGGGTTCAAAAGGTGCGCGAGCAGACAGAGAGAAAAGACAGACTTGTGGAGAAAAACAGGGCAGACAGACAGGGGCATCAATCAGCAGTGAAAAAAAAAAAAGTGAGGATGCTGGCTGCTGCTACGAGGAGGAACTGAGAAGAAGATGGGGGGTAAAGGTAAGTCGTGAGCAGTGAGGAGGGTATAGGTTAGAGAGGAAAAAAAACACGTCACCGTCAAAAAGAGAGCCATGGGTTAATGCTGAGAAACGAGCTGGCGGCAGAGATACAAGCTGGCTGAGCCACAGTTAAGGTTGCAAATGAAACCCCTTGAGCCTTGGCAGGATGATCCATGGCACGTGGAGGCAGGGTGTTTCTGGAAAGGCTTGGCGCTCCGCCTGAAGGAGTCCCTGCACTGGAGCAGGGCCGGCCTGCCCACTGCTGCCAGTACCCAGGTTAAGTCAGTAAGGGTTTTGCAATGGTTACTAATCATTTTTTTACCCTCTAAAGATCAGAAGAAACTTACAAAGGCTTGTCCAACCATGGTCGACAGAAAGGTTCTGTAGATATTCCAGTGCATAATAAGGCGGTGGTTTTTGGGGAGGGGTGGGGGTTGTATTTCAAAATTGAGGTTCTTGAGAGTTGCAGTCAATATTTAGTTTCTTAGAAGGTGATTGGAGGGAGTCCAGCTTTGCAGGAGTCATACTGTGACCACAGTTACTCCAGTTGGAGTCCAGCAACCGTTGCCGCATACCATCCCCTCCTTCTCTGTCGCTGCCAAATGATTACAAGAAAAACCAGCTCATGTTCAGTTTCTCCCTACTTGTTCTATCCTTCTTATTCTGCTCATACACCACTAAAGCTGAATTTACATTTAACCCCAATTCTAAGACGAATAATACTGTTACAACCTTTTCATTCATAACACAACTGTACAGAACTGCCTCCAAACTCTTCAGTAGCACTAGTTGAAGGTATTAGTTAGTTCTACTGTAAATCTACAGTCAATCAGATTACATCATGTCATAACAGAGATCAGCACTGATATGTTACTGCTTGGCTACTATTTATACCATGTGTTTATCTAGCCCTATTTTGCTTATTGACTTCCACATTTCATATCGGCCCTGTTATATCACAGACCAGTCCACTTTGCAAATGTGTGACAACAAGCACAGCAGCGTGACAGCTAAATATGATACTGCGCGACCCCGCTGCACCGCTAAATCTCATTATAAAACTTCTTAATTCGAGCAGATATTAAAACGTCCAATCTGACTTAAAGCCTATTTTGTGACTGACACAGCAATTAAGGCATATTTGTTGAATTTGATTGAGTTTGCCCACGAAGAGGATCACTCACTGGCGTTGGTGATTTTAGAGATTTAATCTCCTCATGCACTTCCATTAGGAGATGTCTCGCAGTGCCAGCAGATTGTATAATAATAATAATAATAATGATGATAACAAGAAGCATGATGGGATGGGAAAGTGTGTGAGAGCGTATGCTGGCAGCCTCCCAGCCTGGGTATTTTTGAACAGGCGTTTGAGCTATGCTGGGAGTCTCAGGTTAAGTGTGGGTACAGTAACATGAGTAAAATATTCGTCAGAGGAAATGGATGGCTATGTTTTAAATGCCTAAAAAGGCGGTAACGGATGCTGCGCAATCCCTAATCATGTTACGTCCCATGATGGCTGACTTGTCATCACCTGTGAGATGTTGTGAAATGACCATAAAGGAAAAAGAAAAGTGAAAGAAACACAATCTGGTCATGAATGAACTAGAAACAGTGAGGGATTTGATACTGTAACCGGATGGTGGAATGTCAGGATGTGGAGGATGGGAGGTTTTAATGGGTTTGATACAGTCACCTTCATACTCAAGGGATCCCAGGATTAGTTCCTGATGCAATGTTTTCAATTCCTGGCTAAGATTTTTCTGAATTATCAGAACCATAACCAGGCCTAGCTGCAGAACCTCAACCCTAGAAAAGAGAAACCGTATGTTCGACACATTCTTGCTCCTGGAGCACAAACTGAATTCCTCAGTGGATCTAGTATGAGAATACACTCCCACATGGACCACATCTTCATACTTTAGTCAATATTTTGGTCCTTCCAGTTACAGTGATAACTCTCCATGTGGAGAACCTTTCCTTAAGAAATGCCCAATCTTTCTCAAGTTGACCCACTACCTTTTCACATGAGAAACATTCTAAACGCTGAGTCCAATTCAGACAATCCTAGCATAGCTGACATGTCCGATACACTGAATTGAAAAAATTTGTGCTCGTTTTGCTGAATTTGGTGCATCTGTGTTGCGTTGGCCTTGTTTCAGGCAGCACGGAGTTCTGGCTGCAGACCAGCCAGCTATGCAGGCAACACGACAGAGTACACTGTGTGCTTCTCATTGTCCAACCCCTGGAATGTGCTGACGACGCAGGGTTCACACTGGTTCAGTCACACTGTTGCACTCTTCACTCTGGCCCTGTCAGGCTCTCATGCTCGCCCAGCTATTTTTACACGCTATACTTTTGCAAGTTTGTCAGTTATGCAAAGTTTCTGGGGACCACGCCAGCAACGGAATTATCAAGAACTCTGACGCGGAAGTGCAGCCACACCTCAAACCGATGAATAAATCAGCATGCAGTGAGTTAACATACATTTCCCATAAGTTCTCCTCTTGCAGGCAGAGCGGAAGTCAAGTCAGATGAAAAAAAGAGAGAGAGAGGGAGAGAGAGAGAGAGGAGGGGGGGTTTAAAGGAAAGGGAGAGATATTTGAGAATGAAAAAAGCATGTGTGTGTGTGTGTGTGTCTGTCTCAGGCGCACAGCCAAACAGTACAAGTGCCAAGAAGGGAAGCCATTGAAGCCAGAGCCAGAGAGACTGAAAAAACTATTAGTTCCCACCTTGTTTGTGAGTGGAAACACTGAGAAAAAATAGGAAAACGCCAGAGAATGTATTCTTTGCAAAGAAAAGGAGGTGAGGAGGCATCTAGCTTTCTTTGAGATGAGAAAAAAATGGGACCTTGAAGCTAAAAAAATCAATGCCACGCAAAAGCTATTGTCCAATTTGATCAATTATTTGTCTATTTAATTAAAAAAGCAGGCCATGTTGGTTATTCTGATTCAAGGTGATGGTTATTTTCAAGGAAAGGAAAATTCATCTTCAGGGGTTCTGTTTTGGATGTAGGGATTAGACGGGAACATTGAGGGCGAGGGAAATAATTCATGGAGCGCATGAAATTGAGAAATGATTTAGTGTTATATTGTGGCAATAATGACGTCTTCGCCATGGTCAGTGAACTGTGTCAAAGCAGGAAAAAGTGAATCGAGCGTCACTCCTCCCAAAGTGATCATTCATTATGCAGTAACGTAAGGAGTGGGTGGCTCCTTTCTAAAAGCCTGTGGTGGTGTGCACATACAAAAAAAACCCAAAAAAACCTGCAGATCCAATCCTCTCATTTTCCATCTGATTGATCTAACAGAACTGCAAATCCTGCCGAGCCGCAACAAACCTCTCTACAATGAGTTGCATCATATATTCACTACCTCCCCTACAAGGTTTCGGTACCCTTCCGAATTAAAAAAAACCCGCGACCTATGAGAAATGTCAAAAATTCGTTGTGAAAAAGAGGATGCAGAACAAACAAGATACTGTGCTTCCAAATCTCTTCTTCTGTGTTAAGGGAAGCAAGAAAAAGAAAAAAACAGGGGTGAGAGAGACAGAAAAGGAGAGACAGAAAGACAGACAGACACAGAGAGAGAGAGAGAGAGAGAGAGAGAGAGAGAGAGAGAGAGAGAGAGCATTAATAAAACATGACTGCATGATTTTCCAACCTCAAAGAGACGAACACAGGAAGGCGCACTCCCAGAGCAGTAGCTGAGGTTCAGCGCAGGGTAAAGGGAACAGTAATCATCTCTAACTAGCTCAACACTGCAGTGCACTAGTTTAAGCTGTGGGGCACAGCGGCGTTCTCTGATCACACTTGTACCAATTCGCCACCTTCCACGAGCCTGACTGACACTGTCCTTTTATTCATGCCATTTCAAATCCCACCCCCACCCCCTTCCACCCCCCACTCCCCCCTCTCTCTCCTTTTTCTTTTTGTTCCTCTTCCTGCTGCAGGCTGAAGAAGAAGAACAACAACAAGAAGGAGAAGGCAGATGAGGAGTTGTGTTAGTAGTTTTGCAGAAGCTGAGGAGGAACGATGACAACCGTGATGGCGTTCCACCACGTCTGCGAGGCTATTTAAAGAAACCCAAAGCCTTTTGCATCACCGCCTCGCTCTCTCTTTCCCCGCTCCCGCTGGCTTACCATCAACGTAATTCGAACCTCACGCCGGCATGGGTGGTAACACGCCTTGGCATGGAGTTGCTCGGCACAGGCCAAGAGAAACACAGAAGAACGCACTGATACACATACACACACACACACACACACACACACCGAACGTATGATTGTGATACTCTGCAAACAGCTAATATCCAGTTAGTCTTTCTTGGTGTCAATTAGTATTACAAAATTAGCATTTTTTCCCATCGCTTTTACCATCTGTTGACAGCCGAGGTGGACATATAAATCACTGACAGGGCTGACACCATAGCAGGCTTACCAAAAAAACAAAATACACGTTTGAATTTAAATTGCAGACATTTTAAATCTATGTGGTTTGGATGGGGATCAACAAGAGAGGGACAGGCAAGTGTTTCTGTGATTTTCCACTTTTCTGAGTCAAACTGCAGCGACAGAGGCTGAGGAGGAATGAAAATAAACTGAGTAGCTTGGTTTTTGTTACTTGCATGTTGCATATGTTGATTTTCTCTGACAAGTCAAATAGCCGCCATCAATCATAACGAAACCAATGGTGGGATGTGGAGCGCTTTCTTTCTCGGTGCCCACGGTGAACATTCAACGCTGTCGGTGAGTTTGAGCTCTGTCCAAAACCATCGACCGTTGACTGTACCCTGAGGGACACCACAGCACACATGCACGCAATCATCTGGAAACCAAACATGCATCATGAGGCATTTCAGTCCGCAGATGGACCCGTTCATCGTCAACAAGACCAAACCTGTTGACCTCAAGCTGGCCACGAGACAATCCATCAAGGAGCTCACCTGTGACGCAGTAGGCGTTCACTAATAAGGCTGCAATAAACATTCATTGCTGTCGGTGGGTTTACCTGTGAATAACTCACTGATCAATGAATGCAGACTGCGGTTCAATCATCCCAGAAACCGATCAGACACGAGGACTGGCAACAGCAACTGATGTGAGCTCAAGGACTTCATACAAAACACTAATTGTTATGTGAAAAATTGAAGTAGCTAAAGCTTCATATGGTTACTGATGATGATCAATAATGCCTTAAAGCCTCACATACCTGTCCAGCTGCGTGTAGTTCACTGATGTCAGCTTACAGGATGTGTTAGCACTGAACATCAATATGATCGGATATCAGTGGTTTCTATAAGAGAAACTGTTGTTCATTGTTTCAGGAAAGAATTGCTCAGTTTGTGTGAAATCAGGCAAAAAGTGGTTTCAACTCATAGGAGGAAAATCAAACTGACTGAGGAAATCAAATTGTACACCAAGTCTATTTTTGTTTTGTTCTAAGTTACATTATTCATGTGCAGTGATGTAGATCTAAGCGACTGACTCCACTTGAAGAGTCTGCACTGTTACCACACAACCATGAGTCAAAATGGATGTGACGTTCACTATAATAAATTACCTAATTCAAGTGTATCAATTTGAATGGGATCCAAATGCTGCCTGAAAAACAAATGTCAATGTGTTAAAGACTATTGTACAGTGAATTTAAATGGACATTTTCTCATTGAACAGATATTGATAAAGTGTAGACACATCAAGGGAGGCAGCTACACATATGTGTGGAATAAGTCTTTTCTATCAATTCAACAAATATTTGATATGCTGTAATGCTGAAAATACATTTTTTGAAAATTACTACATAATGTTGAATTTTGTTTATTTTTTTGTTTAATTTATTTAGGTTGTCACCCTGAATTCTACATCTTCTAGACCTTTGTCCTTGTCTCAAAACCTTGCATGGAGACGACTGAGCCTCTTATTTAATAGATGTTAATTCTATGATGGTACTCTGTTGTACAGGCACAGTCCTATCCAAATTAAGCAGGTATGAAGTTCAGTGTCTTGCCTAAAGCAGCTTCCCACTATGACCCAGATGTTAAATTCCATAACTTTCCTCTCATGTTCCATTACTAAGTGTGACCTCGTCCATGACCTCAAAATTGTACCGGGGTCCTTGTTTGTTAATGTTGTCTGCTTTCCACTTCACTTGGGCTGAGAACTGTCGACTGCAACAAATGTGTGAAACAAGCTGGAAAATCCTGTGGGCTATACTACAACGGCACGACCGTTCTTGGCAGATTATTATTCCCTGACCTGCAATTCCCAAACTTTTCCATGTCTGCAGCACCTCTCTAAACTCTCAACGATATTCCAGGAATTCCAAGGGGAGAGGGAACCCTGTCAAGGACACTTTTTTAAAGACAGGCTGCTGTGGGGGTTGAGCCTGAGACATTTGTAATTACAGGACAGTCGTCCAAAAGCACTGTAACTAAAATGTAACACTGAGGTGAAACACTGACTTCTGTTTTAGTTCAAATCAACCCAATCAAATATATCTCTTTTTTAACAAATGAAACAGTCTATGCCTGTGATTTTTGGAAAGTTAATCAGCTTCAACCCTATTTCAGTATGCAATTGGAGGAGATATATAGACATATGGAAATAATCTTGCGGTAATTGCCCTGTAAGGTTATGTTGACATGCTGGGAAATTTCAAACACATTGATGTTTTCCAACCAGACTGGAGCCGAGAGCGTGTTCTCTCTTTTCTTGTTTACTGTGGAAAAGTGTCAGAGGGGACAATGAGAAGCAGCCCGGGTCACTTCTTGCCTTTCAACTGTCTCGACAGAGATCAATCTAACACGATATCTCCAGGGAGTTTCACATACGCAGACGGTCTTGCCTTAAGTGCCGGACATAAAGATAGAATTCACAAGCTGTATATTTAGTCTAACACAATAACAATTACTGTTGTGTTATTACAATATGTTTACATATGGAACTAAAATTTTTATGTGATGTTTACATGATTAATGGGGTAAATTATTGGAAGACTGCGCATTTTTGTGCTGTAAACTAATGCAAAACACAATTTTTAAGATACATATTTGCTTATTTTTCTACTAATCATATTATTTTGCTGCTGCTGAAACAGTTTCTATAAAATGAACTACCTTAGAGTTTGCTCTATTTAAAGCTCAGAGGAATACATCACTGACTTCAAAATGACTGTAAACGAAGGATTAATCTGCAAATAAATACCTTTAAATGTCAGCGCAGTAAAGCAGTATATCTACAAAGGCCTGTTTGCTACATATATTAGGGCCACACAAAAGTCTGCTTGTTTATCCCCGTGGAGTTAGGCTTTGTCATCACACACTGTGAAGTTATAGGCACTGACACTGGGAACAGCGTGACCCACTTCTCCCTGACCTGGAAACACTCCGCAGGCTGACCCCGAGTCTAACGCCAATGCGAATTGCATCAAGCGAGTAAAAAAAAAAAAGGGGAAAAAGGGACGGTGAATCAAATCTAGGCTAATCATGAATTATTAAAGGCTAAAGTGATAAGAAAGCACGGAGGTCAGCACCAGAGGCGGCTTCAGAACACTCTGCGGCACTCACAACGTCATGTACCAAGTGCAAAGAAGTAGAAAAAAAGGGGCACCCAAGAGAGAAGAAAAGAAAAAAATGAAGTGAGAGAAAAAAAGTGTAGTAGTAGTAGTGTTTCATTCCTCAGCAGCTTATCTATATCTATACATTCACTTCAGTCAAACATTGAAAACTAACACTCAAGTCCACTTTCATCAAGAGCAAAAAAAAAGGAACAAAGAGAGAGATCTGAGGCGGTGTCAAGTGTTTGACTTCTCTGCTGCGTTTGCTCATATGAAAATGAAAACCTGGTGATCTAGAATGACTTTTGGACACAGACACATAAAGTTAGCCCAGTTATGTGAGGACAAAGGAAAGGCATGTGCTGGGCTCCAGCCAAGTACTTCCATATGGGTGTTGAGTTCACTGGGTCCAGGTGGCACGTGGGAGTATACATCACAGGCTGGGGTCAGGAAAGGATACACTGCCCCCTGCTGGACTAAAATGTGTAATGCAGCAGGAGGACTGTTTCACATATATGAGGTGGGTTTCTTTAACTGGATCACTGTTTAATATGACAAATATTAGATTCTAAAACATAATTCAATAAAAATCAAACATTATACTGTCCTACACATAAAAAGGCTTTATATTGTTCCATTAATTATCCAATTAGACATTTACTATGATGTATGGGTAATATTTCATGCCTGTTGTGTGAGATACTGGTTCAAATATGAAAAACTGACATGAAAAAAGGCAACTGGGATCTGTTGGGAAACTGTATAGCGAAACCGCTCGGGGGGGAGAGGGGGGCAAAGTTAAGAAGAGAAAGTCCCGTCCTTGTGTTGGAATAAGCAGCTGGTAATGATTAACCACGGAACAGAGGTAGTCACCAAAGAACCCTGATAACCCCTCTGACGACCCACTCTGCAGCTATTGGTCAGCTGTGCACTGGGACTAAAGAGAGAGAGAGCAGGGGAAGAGAGAGGGAGGGAGGGAGGGGAGGTGTCAGGGGAAAGAGTTTGAACCCTGCGACAGAGCCGGGTCATCCAAGGGGTGACCGGAGGAGGAGCCACAGGGGGGCAAAACATATCCCAATACACGTCACAAAACATCTAAATAGAAAGGACGGGACTTGTGTTGCTTCGGTTGAGCAGAGACACAGAAACACAGGCCTGGACAATGATTAGAAAATGAGACGCAGAAGATAAATTATTGATCCAAATGGATGTGTGAGTGAGTAAGTGTGCAGCTACAGCCTTTTATGGACTCCTGCATTTTTACCACCACCCCGAAAGAGCTACATCTGTGCCCAGGATGCTCCGAACCAATCAATCCCCAATAAATGGCCATCTGTAGGCTCATGACGATGGCGATGCATGCTCCGAGTTTTGGGAGAAAGATTCATAAGAAGGGTTGAGTTGGAAAAAACATCCCATTTGAGATAGTTGACACTAGGACTTCATCTACAGGGCTAGTGTTGAAAACAGCTGTTGCTAACTCAGCTATTTGGCCCCTGACCTGGGTTTCTTGGTCACTGAATGGGGGTCTCTGAATTCCCACCCCTGTCAGAGCATTTACAAGCCTGAGGAACCCTGCCTCAGCCCCCCTTGACCCCAGCGTCACCCTTGCCCAGTACGTGCACCGGGGCATCCTGGGAGGAGAATAGGGCCAACAGACAGAGAGAAAGAGAGAGAGAGAGAGAGAGAGAGAGAAGAGCCACGGCCGTGAGCCCACCTCGTCAAGTTTACAACCCAATCAGCCCTCGGCCTCATAAATCCGCGCCTCCTCCCGCAGCACGCAACAATGCCAGCCTTTCACTGTGTGCGCAGGTTTAATAGTTCCTCTCCAGCTTCCTTCCACTTCTTAGCCACCCCCCCAAACTCTTTCTCCTCTCACCGGTTTATAGAGGGAGCGATGAGAAAGGCCGGAGAAGCGCTGCACACAATCAGGTCAGTGCAGAGTCACGGCGAGGTCAGCGGTTTCTGAACTGTGTCCGACCTCTGACCCCTCCACGGTGCCACCTGGCGCTGTGATGGCAGCCAGGGGAGTGCCGGGTGAACTTCGCCTGAACCTGGACCTTAACATTGGACCATCGCCTCACCCCTGCCCCTTTGCTCCCGGTTTCCTCCCGGGAGGAACACATTTCTGACATTTTTATCGTCTTACGTTTGAGGTTTTTGGACGTCGACGCACCAACGCGTAGAAATCGGTGATGGCGGTACACAACTTTTACATACAGGACGTGCTCATTGACCACTTGGCCAAAATGTTTCTACACAGCAGGAAACCACTTTCTATTTTTGCTGAACAAATTAAACAATAACCCTTCCTATCATCAATCTACAGCTGATTTTAGACTTCATTTTTACATTCTTGATACAGTGTTTTCCAGTCACTGCTTAAGAGCCAGTGAACCAGAGCTTATGAAAGCAGCATCTCCATTATTATTGAGTTCATACTCCCCTCTTGTGGATTTGTCAGGAAATTATAACCCTGTCATTAAATTTATGGCACCCTATTTCACCACTAGATGGAGCCCTTCATCTAATGATTTAATTCATTGCCAGAAAACCAACCCATAATATACTGTGGCTGTATTTTATGAGTTTTGTATTCTGTTTTTTTTATATTTTTAACTACTATTCATGATTGTAAAGTAGTAACAAGTCAGCTAATGAAACACAGGAGTGGGAAAACTAAATGATGAACATAATGTATAGGCATTTTTAACAGCACACATTGATTTGATATGTTAGGAAAATCACAGGTGTTAACATCAACGGTGGTTTACTTCTATTCACGAGTCCAAGTAAGCTGTGAGTGTAATATTAAGCAGGGATCCATAATATCAGTACCCTAAAAAAACTGAAGCAGCTAAATGGAATTCAGCCATCATAATTCACTGCTGTGACACGTCAAAAAGGTCCTATTTACTTCAGATATACAGAGAGGGTTGCAACTCATATCTGAGAATACATGCATGCTCATGAACTCACCCATGCTGTCATTCTGTTCGGACTCCAGCGGATGGTCCCCATAAAAGCCTGGAAAAAAGGTCACAAGATCAAAGTTAGCTATCAGATGCATTTTAAACAGACTGGCACAGATACGAACTGGTATCAATTCTCACACTAAAAAGACTATTTGTATTTGAGAAGTTCCAGAAAAGTGTAAGATGAACGCAGACAAAAAAGAGAGGAATTTGCTTTATTTTAAAAAGGACCAGTGTGTAGGGTTTAGTGGTATCTAGCAGTGAGGTTGTAGACTGCAACAAACTGAATACCCCTCCCCTCAACCCCTCCCTTCCAAACCTGCAGAAGAACCCTTGGTGGCCGCAAAACGCCCTCTTTGCAGCCAGTGTTTGGTTTGTCTGTTCTGGGCTGCTGTAGAAAGACCTGCTCCTTAAGTAGATATAAAGGACTCTTGACGAAACAGTGACAAAACACGATTTTTAGTTTCGGGTGATTATACACTAATTAAACATAATTGTGACTATTATATTACATTTATGCCAATAGATCCACCTAAATTTTACACTCTGGTCCTTTAAAATAGGGCAAACATACATAAGTTTGTGTTTGAGCAAGAGGACAGAAAGACAGGCAAAAAAAAACACCTGATGAACTATTTGTTCTATTTAGTCAAGTGCTTGAATTAGAAGATGAAAAGGTGCCAGTATTCTAAAACAAGTATTTAGAGTCACAAATGTGAGGGTAAATGTGTAATTTGTAGTAATACTAATAGCTCATGTTCACAAAATCTCTCCTTATGTACAAAAATGTATTTAAAAGTTTATCTGAAGTGATGCTGGGTAATATAGACAAAATAAAATATTACAATATTTTTGACCAAATACCTCAATATCAATATTGCAACAATACTGGAAAGACTATTGTTGCTTTCAATAAATATTGAGTATAAGTATAATACATAATTATCAGTAATGAAGTGGCTGAAGACCAATAATAGAACAGTTAGAACAGTCTGGTAAGTTCAAAAAATTACATTGCTTTACTATAACGTGTACACTACATCACAATATGCAAAATGTAAAACAATATTTAGTCTCATATCACAATGTCAATACAACAGATATATCACCTATCCCTGAAGCTACTATGATGCTTCAGCCATTCAAATGAGTCAAATCAAGTCTTCTATGTTTCAATGTTACAGTGTTTTTAGTCCCTCTTTTTGTTACTATACTTCCACCACAGCAGGAAAACACTGGCAGAGGAAAAAACACAAAGAGGGAATTTCATATTGGTCTCACCCTTTTAACTAAAAGGCATATTACTTTTCGGGTAATTACTATTCAAAATGCTCCATAGGTTGGATCTCAATCCCAGCTATAAAACTAAATCCAGTTTCCTCCCCCTCTAGATAAGCACCACATCACATCTGCCTGCTGAGACATCATCCTGCCAGTCTGACTGTTCAGTGACACAGCAGCAGCTTACACAGATTAGATAATCAGCATCTGTCAGTATTCAAAGTTCACTATGTAGACTTGGTATGTGCACTGATATGAATCCCTGTTTAAAGCAATGATGAGTTTCTGCATTAATCACTACTTTAGATGATGGACTCAACCTAACAGATTAGAAAAAAAAGACGGAGGACTCTGAACAGGAAACCAATGATCACCACAACTGGTACAGATGTGTAAGACCAGACTTTAAATTAGCATAAGCCTGAATGATGAGGACATTACAGAGAGAGTTCCATCTGTTTGCAGTCTTCAGTGTTACCAGGTGTACATTTATTATATTTGTATTATAATTTACCCATTTTTACAATGTACTATCAATAATTCTCTAAACCCCTCATTACAGTGACATGTCCTGATTTAATGTACATTAACTTTGTTAGTAATGTACTTACATTTCTAACAAACTTACAGGGTTTGAGTATATCACACACACACACACAAACACACCCGTATCAGAGATGAGCTAACACTGAAACTAAATGTACAGATACATGCATCCATTTGAGCCTAAAACATACTCAGGAAGACAACAAAATTAATCAATAAGTATGCAAAAATACACAATCAATATGCAACCACACACACACACACACACACACACACACACACACACACACACACACACACACACACACACACACACACACACACACACACACACACACACACACACACTTCATTTCACAGGATTGTCTATGATGCCTTTAAAATGAAGTGCAATATTCTAATTTATTTTTATTATGCATGTGTAATATATCTACTTCTTACCTAAAGAAATGCTCTCACAGTTAGACCATTTCTTAAGACTTAAGGTAAAGTCATCCCCAAGTTTTGATTGGTGTCATTTATAGTACAGAAAATGCTATACCTATTTGATTTCATGCTAATGTATATTTTTCTTAAATGTGCTGCAATTTACCCCTAGAATGGATTTACTGGCCATGTGCCTCTAAAAGCACAATATCCTGCAAAGACATATAGACAGTACTAACAATATGATCTTTAGGTACTAGTAAAGGACGTCTCAATCCAAAAACAATGAACTAATTGTGTTTTCTAGTCTTTAGAAGCTGCTAAGACAACATGAAGAACATTTGGGGGAAGGCATTGAGTGTAGCAAATCATTAATCAGTTTTGTATTGGTGATCACAGCCTCTGACCATCTGGTACACTAGCCTAGGCTCTTCTGTATTTGTACTAATTGACTGTGTCACGTGTACCTGAAACATAACATATTGTCATTGTCTTACCTTAACCTAAACCCAACCTTATCCCAACCAATTAGTCTTCTTCTGTGATGCTTTACCTTACCCCAACCTAATGTTCTCCTTTCAACTATGACCACAATCTTTACATAACCTTCACCAAGTAGTTTGTGCACATAGGCCTAACCACATTATAGCGGTAGCAATGGCACATCATAACAGTCTCACCAATCAGTGTGTAGGTGCCATACAAATAATCTCATCAATGGGGGTTAGCTCATATGGCCATATAGGTTTGAGGACAATCTTTAATTGTCTTCTTCATATAATACTGATATTTGATATTTCAATAGTTCCTTTAAAAGTGTAAATGTCCATGTCAAAAAAAAAGAGGGACAATCATACTTTGTCATTGGAAGAATTTGATATTTATCATGTACAGTCAATACTCAAGACCACACCAAGTGGATCGAATCTGATTTAATACAAAGCCTGATATATAATCTGACTACCATACGGGTCTGACTATAACCCCACAACAGTCTGTTAGCTTCATATTAGTTACCCTATTGCTGTCTGAGTTTTATTTCATACCCCCTTAACCCCCCCCCCCCCAATCTTCGCTGCCATCTGTGCGACCGTCGTCCGGAGACACAGAGTCCGCTTCTCACTTACACGCCACCCTGACGAGCTCCATCCCTCACACGCAGACGAGGTGCAGGGTGCGGGCTGTCGGGAGCATCAGACCCCCGCCTCCCTCCCCTATCTGTGTCAGTGTACCACCCTGCTATCAACAGCTGTAGACCCCTGACCCGACACACGCCAGCTGCCCCCCTCCTCCTTCTCCTCCTCCTCCTCCTCCTCCCTCCCGCCTACCTCCACCCGTGCCCCACAGTCAACACCGGCATATGTTCTCCCTGGAGCATACACCGACACACACAAAACACACACACACACACACACACAGGCTCAGTTCCGACACACACGTGCCTCAGTCGCCTATTCTTTGAACAGACACACATTGATGTGAAATGCAAAAACACACACGCAGACAAGTATGAATGTCTGTGAGTGCCCCCCCACCTCAAACATACTGAAACTTAGAGATATGTTACAGCAGTTAAGTGAGACCCCCCAAAAAAAACCACACACACACACACACACACACACACACACACACACACACACACACACACACACACACACACACACACACACACACACACACACACACACACACACACACACACACACACACACACACACACACACACACACACACACACACACAGATCCATTTAAGAATTATTTGTTCAATGTATTTCACTGTAGCAGTGATTTAGAGCTAGGAAAAAAACTTGAGTCCGAGTCAGTAATCATAATAAAGCTAACAAGCTAATGAGCTAACTGCACTAAATTTGTTTTATTAGTTCTGTTGCTTTTATCCTTTTTCAGTGCTTTTTCATCCGCTTATTTGTTTAGCTGTTTTAATCTACATTTTAAAGTCTAACCAGGGATGGCAGCTGCAAATTAGCTTTGCTTTAGCTTGAGCCAGCATTAGTCTGTTGCTTCTCAAACGTTAGCTGTTGTCCTGGTAAATAAACCAACACATAAAATGACACACACATACACACTGACATTTTGACTCCATCATCTTCACTACAGACAATTTTCAAGATTGTGAGATAATTTTGATACTGTAGTGATGTGTGTGTGGATTTCTACGGCTGCCTGGAAGACAGAAACATACATCTAAGAATCTAACATAATAGCATGCTTTGGAAAACGGTCAGCCTTCTTCTATTGATCTTTCAAGAGCAGGCCAGTGTCTTGTAGAAGGACACACTGTGAGGAGATCAGTCAGTTCTCCCACGCATCCTTTTCTAGGCTTCTTTTCTCAGAGTGGTCACATCTTAATGGTGGTGTTTCTGGGATGAGGATTAAGCCTTGTTTCAGTCCATACTCTGAGGCAGCAGTGTGTGCTGATAATGGACCAGCGGTAGAGAAGAATGGAGCTCTCCAGTGTGTGGTCTCTGTTGCTAATCCTCATGACAGCTTATTGACCATTATAGCCTGAGGCTGGGAAGGCTTCCAAGCAGCAGCCAATACAGCCGGAGCCTGCTCCGCTATGGCCCATTGTGTGTTGACAAAGAAAGGCTGCATCTTTAACCTTTCACCTCTAAAACCTCTGCAACCTCCGGCGCAATCAGCTCGCCATCAAAATAACATACAGCCTCTTGTCCTCTCCATGTCCCTCCTTGTGGATGGAGACACGCTATGCATGCTTAATATGGTATTTACCTCAAGTGGCTCAGTACTGTATCAGCTGTGACACAAGTACACTGAATGAATGGAAGATTTGCCTGTGCAAGTCAATACAGACATTTTTTTTTTACTTCATGTGGTGATTCAACCACTGGTTCAAGGTGCCTCCACCCAGCATGCTTTGAGCACTTCATGTGAGCATGGCTCGGTTTCATCTGGTCTGATAATCACTGCCACTGGAAACCAGATGCAGCCACCACACCTCAGCTGAAGCTAACTGATAATATCTATTTTACTGCAGTCCCTCTCATTGCTGCTGCATACTTGTTCCAGAAATCTGTGATATTAAACATGTGTGTCACGATCAGCTTTAAAATAATTGTGGAGAACCCTTTTTCACAGCATGTGACTTATCATAGTAGGAAAAGGTGTTATTACTGACATTAATTATGTCTGTTCTATTCAAGTGACCCCTGACAATTCATTATATTATTCACACCTGGGCTTTTTCTACTGCAACGTATCCTCCAGAAAAAAGGTCTATGATATAAATAAGACCAAAAAACAACACATTCCTAGATTTGTGAAGGATACATAACATCATTTGAATTAAATATATTTTTGGTAATTCATTTCCTGTTGATTGACTAATCAATTAATTGACTAATAACTTCAGCAATATAGTCAAGAAAAGTCTTGTATGTATTTATTGAAGTTTGTTGCAGATGATTTTATAATATGTACAGCAGATGCCTTTTATTCTTCAATCCTCAATTCTCATATGTAAAACAATACCCCTAGAAAACAAAGAAACATTGTCAGGAAGCCATGAACAGAAGTCCAAGCTTCAAAATGCCACTTGAGAAACAGATATCTGATGTCACAAACCTAACAGGGTTTTCTACTGTTTGTGATTTGAACTCATAGAACTTGAATTTTGCTCCTTTTCCAGTCGAACTGAGACACTGTTTGCTGTGATTACATTTACAATCCAAGCAAACAAGAGGAAACTGTCCCAAATCTGCAGGTTTTATGTGCAATAAGCAGAGCTACAACAGCCCCGTCTGCTAGAAATAACAATACAAACTATCAACTTACAGGAGCAAATATATTTTGAAGGAAACATAATGCCAAGAGGATGGCATATATTTTCTATCAACATAATGAGGACATATTGTTAATCAACCACCATCTGCCAAGTCACAAAATGTTCATATTGAACATATCAGCTCATTTTGGCAACTAAAGCATGATTCAACTATGCTGAAAGTTTAATCGAGTGATTAACAATCATACATCAACAGAAATGTAATCGAGTCAACATCTTAGTGAGTTTTTAAGCTAAAGTTCCAAAGTCTGTAAATGTACAAAACATCAGTTATATGTCAAAAACTGTCCAAACTAATTAGTGGTATATAATTTCCATTTCTAGCCTACAGGGTTACATACAAGGTTCCTCTTGTATGTAAGTATAGCAAAAAATATGTAAAATATATAATGTTTTTAACTGGTGTGAAAACTGGAATTTGTCCCTAAAATATACAGCAGGGACTAGAAAGACCTTTAAAATCTCTGACAATAAATACATAATCTAACAAAGTCGAACTTTCACACTTTGTGATTTGTCCATCCGGCTTCATATGACACTGTGGTCAATAATAACCACACCCAAAGCTGTAATCTATCTGTAATACAGCAGGGTTCACATTCCTTACTACAAAGTACCATCTGGCTGAACTGTTTGTGCATGTGGCCACAATGTAGAAGCTTCAACTGTGATTTACATGCAACAAGTATTGAATGTACACTAAGTCCCCCCCCCGCCCCCCCCCTTCCCTTTGAAACTCTCAACCTGCAGCCATGCATTAACGCTGCCTGGGAATCCCTTTTCTAACATTGATGCAGCCCCTGTATCGGTCCATCACTGTCCCCCTGCTCCTCTGTCCCAGATGGCTGGGGTTCCGCGTGGCCAGCGGAGGGCAACGCCAGCCTGTTATCCGAGTAGTTTGGCCTCTACCTGCCAGCCCCGGCCGGCTCTGGGCCAGCAACGCTCTTATCTAACCCACGTAGCCACCATCTATCACATGTCAGGCCTGCTTTAAAAAAAACAAAAAAACAGCAGACTGGACCGAGAGCCAAGAGGAGGAAATGTTGACAGAGACGTAGAGAAGAGTCAGAGGGGGTAGGGTTTAAGAAGCTGTACTCAGATGCCACAGTAACCAGGCTATTGGCCGTACAGCTATTGAAGCTTTAGTGAGGTCAAACTGTTTCTTTGAACCTCTAATACCCCACACCGAGTGTCCTTGTTACCGTGAATAAACCCATTAATAGGATATTCTGTCCTCTGAATGAGCAGCAGCCTCCTGCTAATACAGACACAAGAAATGACTCTTTCCACGAGCAAGCCCAATTTTTTTTTTTCATCTTTAAATTTAATTCCACTTGTTTAAAATTTAACTGAATCATCTGCTCATATTACTCCTGTTTGAAGCCTGAACCTGGCTTTACACGTCTCTGAATCACCTACAAGACGTTTCCTCTCTGTCCTTTAGTCTAGTGCTACTGATCTAATCTACTGATGCAGGTATGTTCTGTGTTTTGTTTTTTACCACAATTCAACAGAGGTGAAAGGAATGTAATGTGTTGTGCTCACAGCAATTAAAAATGGCATTCTTTCTCTAGATACTTTAGGATTTAGTGATTCAGAGAGGTCTGGTGTTGTGTTCATTGACAGTTGGAGAAACAATTAACAACTCCAGGCTTGAGAATGGGGATATTACTTCCTTACTAGTGAGCTAACTAAGTACATCCATGAAAGAATAAGGAAAGAAAAATGGCCAAAAAAAACAGTTATGAATTAGATGAATACAGTTGTACAGGTTGTTGTATAGACAATTAAAGCTGAAATAATGACTTGATTTATCAGTCAAACAGCAGGAGATTAACTAAAAGAAGAATCAAGTCATTATTTAAGGGATTTTCTCAAGCAAACACTTTTTAAGTTCAGTTTTTCACATCTTATAAATATGGTCTTTGTTTTACATGATTGTACATTAAATATCTTGGTTAAGATCGGTGAGAAAAACTATGTGTCGGCTTGTACTTTGGGGAATTGTTCACTATTGTCTGATATTTTACAGACTAAAGGAACAATCCAATTAAAATAATTTGATTGATTGTAAGCTGGTCCTGTAAAGTTAGGGGAGATCATGTGTTTGTTGAAACTGTCCGTTAGCCCGACAGCAATCAATAAATCAAATGTTCTGACAATAAAAAGAAAAAAATCCAATATGTGTGGCTGTCACAGATCTGTAATAACTCTGTTCAATCATTCACTAGGGCCATCACGCTGCCTACCTGTCTGCTTATCTGAGTTTGCTTGGGATTGCAAGAATTGCAGAAGGTGAGAAAAAGGATGGGAATATAAAAAGAAAGAAGTATTAAAAGTGACGTGCAAGCATCAGAAATGAGCAGCACATAATCTCATCAACGACAGCAGAGCAGTCAGTCCAGTTTGGCCCCTGATCAAAACTGAATCAAAACTGATTTCAGCTACAAGCTCATCCAAACTAGAAAGGTGGATGGCCCTACAGTGGAAATAAACTGTTTTGGCATCAACACTGTATCATTTATTGCTTAATTAGAGTCTAGAACTTTTTTTAAAATGTTATTCTTTTATACCTTGTCCATAAAAGTGACAAAGAAAGGCATTTAAATCTTCTGAGGCTTCTTTCCAACTTTTTTAGTTGCTAGTAAACTGATGGATGAATGTTGTCCACACACAGTTTTAAAGGAAAGTGAATGTGGTTAAGAGCTTTATGTTCAATTAAAATTACAGCACAGAGTGTATAATAGTGTTATCACATTTTATTGTAAGTCATCTATTTTCACCTTCCATTATTTTATTTTGAAATGTAATTTTGAAATTCTCATTAAAGACATTTTAACTATTTTTCTTTTTTTGACTGCTTGATTAAATAATAAATAAATGAGTGTGTTCTACTGTCTGCTGTTTTTCTTAACTACAGCCAGTTCATGCCAGCTTTTACTTTTCTCTGCTCACAACGCTTTACTTTTACATTTTACTTTTTTCTTTTTAACTTCACTAACAGAAAAATGAAAAGAATGAACAGAGCTCAGCTACTGACTGACTGACTGATGAGGTTTGAAAAGCACAGATGGGGAAATGGTTTGTCAGATTACAGTACAGTTGCGGCATGTGTGACGTCAGCTCTCCTGCTCGGTCGACCGATCAATCAATCAATCAATCAATCAATCGAGTCAATCAATCAATCAGCCCTCCCAACTGTAAGATTGATGAGAGGAAGCAGCAGCCACAGATACATCATTGTTTTGGCTCTGCTGTGGAGACAGAATAAATCCTGTGCTTGCTGAGAGGTCAGAGCTGCTTTACCCCCTTGGGCAGCACTCAATCCACCCACCATCTCCTCACCCACTCCATCCTCCTCCATCCTCCCTCCCTCCCTCCATCCAGCAGAGACAGCCAAGCATGACAGTAAAGAGTTTCAGTTTGCCACAGCCAGCCTTGAAGGAGCAGATGGGGTTATAACCAAGTGGAGAGGGGAGACGTGTCCACCTGGCTGTGGAAGCACTGTTGCTGCTGCTGCTGTATCACTCTATCAAAGCTTTATTGTTCCTCTGTGTGGTCGGTGATCAGCTTCCAGTGGGTGTCAACTGTCAATGGCTTGCTGTATCTACCTCGCCCCACAGGTGAACCCTAAATCACATACGGGAGTTTACTTGAACCCTTGTATGGACGTCTTATTGAGGATAACAAACAGTCTCAGCCCTGATTAGCACTGATAGCCTATAATGGAGCTTTTCCACTATATAGTTCTAGCATTACTCAGCTCGACAAAGTACCAGGAACGACCTTTTCCATTACTATAGTACCTACTCAACATGGGCGGGGTCATCATAGCACGGCTGAGCGAAACTCATAAACACATTAACAATGGAGGACATGGAGGCGATGGTGTACTTGCTGCTGTATGTGGCTTTCTGTCACACACAAAGCTAGAAAATTGAGCCGTATGGCTGTTACACTGTTGTCCGTATTTAAAAATGCCGGGTTTGATTCTTGATTCTTGTTGGCTCATAACTCTTCCAGTGAAGACTCTCTGACCAATCAGTGGCCAGCAATCTGTTGACGTCACATTTAGTATCGGCTCGGCTCGCTTGAAACTTCGGCAGAGCAGGTACTAAAAAGTCGAGTCAAGTAGTGCTAGAAGCTAGACTCAAGGGTTGGTTTCACAGGACGCTTGAATTAGGGGTGCCTAGGTGATTACAGCACCCCCTGCTGTTGGGTGTTTTAACTGAAAGACAGAAACGTTTACTAAAATAATCATTAAAAATAAAAATAAACATTTCAAAGGTAGAATTGAGCAGTCTATAAAACATGATTGTTGGTCAAATGGTTTTCTTTTTTATGATATCCAGTTTCATAATAACAACATTCAATGTGAATCTGAAGTGTTAGTGACTGCACTACACCATGTCTCCAAAATGAATCTCTCATTTCTTTAATAATGGCCTCAAAGCCAAATAGTAAAAACCTGTATCCCTGTGACAACTATCCATAGCTGCTACTGTACTATGCTGCTTTGACATGATGTTCAAGTTTCCTGTCTGGCGTAGTGTGAAATATTCTAAAACTGCTGCAAAATGTTGTCAAATGAAGACAAAAGTTATGATCGTTTGCGCAGGACTTTCTCTCAGCCTCCCCCCAAAAAACTGTGAGTGACTTCCAGCGTCCCTGCTGCTCCTCGGTCATCCCTCTGACCTCTACACCTGACCCTTGACCTCGCTGTGTAACACAACGCAGCACAATGTCTACTCTGTCCTCCCCGCTGCTCCCGGCTGACAAAGCGCACAGTCCCCACGGTGCTGCCTTCCAGCGCCACTCAAGTTCACAGTCCGCTCTCCGTCTCGCTCGTGAGCTCACACACTTTGACCGCCTGAAACTGACAGCATGAGTGAACATTTCCACCTGTAGGAGTTAGAAGGTTTAAACTTTTAGAATACCAGGAGCATTGAAAAAAGGCACAATTTTCAATGAGGGAAAACTTCAGTGAACAGAAACACATTTTTACGACTTATTAAAAGTGAATTTAAAGGGAACCTATTATGCTCATTTTCAGCTCTATGTATTTTAGTCTGGTGTCCACTACAGTAGCTTTGTATGATATACAATTCAGAAATCTCCTTACTATCTCATGCTGCCTCTAGCGGTAATAGGCAGTCTTACTTCCTGTCTCTTTAAGGCCCCCCTTCAAGATGAGCCCGCTCTGTTCTTATTGGCTAGCTTTCCAGAACATATCAGTGTCTTGTTAAGTTGCTACCAATGCAAACCCAACATTTCCTGCTTTATTGCTTCAAATGAAAAGCTTTTAAGATGACTAAATAACAAGAGACTTTTATTGTGAAGAATTTAAAAAAGGAAATTAAACTGAATTAGAGGAGCTTCCCTAATGGTCCTAAAAATGTATGGAGATATTTGGAGCTCTTTATTGAGTACAAGCAGAAACAGCCACAGTGATAGTGATATTTGATACATCTCCATCAGGTACGCTGCTTATTTGACTTTGCAGTGCTGTGTCATCCAGTCATGACTCGGTGTGACCACCAAAACAATTGTAAAAAGCTATAATGTTAGCATAGTGGAGCAGTGAAGTGGCAAGCTGTGTGTGGAACAGATGACCATATAAAGAAATCAGTCACAAGCTGACATCAGCTCGTGCTGAAAGTAGAAACAATTTGGAAACTGAGGGTTCACAGCAGTCTGAAGTCAGTGTTTTTTCTCACAGGGATCATTTCCACATAAAATTACCTCATTATTTGACACTATGGCAATGTTTAATAGGTGCATCTGACATTTTAACACTATATACATTAAATATGAATGTTTTATATTTTTACATTACAGGATTAGGGTTAGGGTCATCCCAGCCTGGGTCTGTCCAAAATGAACCACTTAACGTTGATTCTCTACCGTTTAATCTATACACACAAGTGGGAATGTAAATATGTCTGGTTTTACAGAATGCCTCAACTAATAGCAACCTGTGGGAGCAGTTACTTTGCAAGGTTGTCAACGACTATATCTTCCAAAGCACTTCAGCTGATGAACTGGGTGGACTGAAAAACTAGGGTGTTGTTCAGCAGGAAATAGTTCCAGGCAGTGAAACCCTCTGAAAAAACAAACTGTTGATTTCACATCTCTTTTTATTGTCTTAACAGCATCCTTTAAACATCTTTTTGTTGTTTTTATTTTTTCACTTTGGACAGAGTCAGGCTTTGCCGTTTCTTTCTGCTTCCAATATTTGTGCTAAACTAAACTGACCACATCCTGTCTCCAGCTCTGTACGTAATGCACACATGAGATTGATATCGATCTACAACAAGTAAACAGACAATTATACCATTAGAGTAAAAAGGACAAAAAGCAGAAATGCATGTTTCCACTTCTAGAATATCTCTATTTCATTTAATGATGATGGCTCATATAACATTATATATATTTACAAGCATTTGTCTCGTATGGATCCTATATGAACCTAGAACCTAGTTTTGTTTACTCTTGTTTACTCTTTTACACTTTTAATATACCTTTTATCTTATTCTCTCTTATTTGTATTTATTTATTTGTATTATTTATTTTACTTTATTTTATTTCTTGACATTTTTATCCTTTTTTTTCTTTGTTTTTTCATCATTTTTATAACTTTTTTTAATAACATTTTTATAACATCTTTGGTCTCCACAGTTCTGTCTTATTATCAGCTTGTCAATCAGCTGTGAATCACTTTGAACTACATGAACCTGAATGAAAGCTGCTATATAAACAAAGTTTGATTGATTGATTGAGACAATATATTTAGAGAAGCTGTCAGTGTGGATTTTTAATTCATTTTAATGTTTTTCAAGGAAATATAAGGGAGGGATTTGATTTCATTTGAAGGAGTTAAAGATGTTGTTTCAAACTAAATATGAACTAGTATTGTTGTTTATGGTTTTGTGAAAGTCTAATCAATCACAGATGAAGTTTGTGTTCTACTTATCTCCACCTTAAGGTTATAGTTTAGCCTCCTTTTGATAGTAAGCAGCAACAGTGGCCACAATGCAAACACAATCCTTTAAGATCAAACAATGGGTTGAAGGCTACTTTTACAACCCCACCGCCTTTTTTTCTGCCTGCAGTCATCAGTGTATGTTATATTAAGCTAATGAATGTATGTCTTTATCTGTGTTAATCCCGGCAGGCGGCCCGGCTTGAGGGTCACGCTGTGGTCAGAGGGGCGGGGGCTCCGTCACCGTGGCTTGACACGCTCAAAGGAACCAACTTCCCTTTCATCATACCAGGGGTCAGAGTTTTACTACCTCACAGAGCCGGCCAGCGTACTGCACTGTGCAAACTCAGGCCCATGGCAGCCATCTGATAATAATCATCTTACAAAACAAACCAAAAAGAAAAGAGAGAGAGGAAAAGAAAAACTGTGTAGATACTAAGTTTTCTATTCAGCATCTCATCTCTTATTAATTAAGAGCAGCTCAGACTACAATGTATCAAACATTAGAAGCTCAGAATAAAACTATTTGTGGCTGAAAAAAAAGTTGAATCCAAGTACAGGTACTAACTCTGCATTTCAGTTTAAGAGTATAAATATAAAAACAGCTTTCACTTGGTTTCAATATGACTTTTAAACCAGTTTAGATGTGTTTATGGAGGGATACACAGGTCGGATTTCAAATTAAAAGTTTTAATATAATTGAGCACTATTTTTTAATTTTTTATATTATCAAATAACAGCATGGTGTGTTTATTAATGATACCATCATGTTAAAAAAAGTAATTATAATCTAAATAATTCATATTTTGAGTAGATTTTTCTTTTTCACACCAATTAGAAGCAACTTGCTTTCTAAAAAAGTTCCAATTATTAAAAAAGCATTTAATGAAAGAAAAATATAAGTAATAAATAAACAATATATATCAAATGCATGCCGATGAATATCAAACTTTTTTCCCCATTTGAAAAGAAAACTGATAAAATTTGATAATCCATCAACTATTCCAGTCATTTATCAAGAAAAACTAGCAAACTGAGGTTGCAGAACATGTCTGTTTAGACAGTGACAGGCCTATTTTGACAGTTTTCTGCCATTTAACAGTCTGATTGAATGAATGAATTCATAAATAAAAATATTATAAGCAGAAAGGATGGTTGGTTGGATGCAGTCTTGGTCACACCGCCTTTTAGTCCTTTGCACATTAATCTAAAAATTGGTAGATTTAAATCTTCATTTAACCAGACTTAATTAATGAATTTATAAAACTACAATATTGACAGTTTAATACACAATGAGTTAGATGAAGTATGCATACTACACCAAAGTGCACTATACTTAAAACCATCACCTCATGTGAGCACTCAGGCAGAGTTTGCTCATGATGGAGTCTTTGTATGTTTGTGTGTGTATGTTTGTATGTGTGTTTGTGTTTGTGTTCATGGTCATTAGAAGAGTAACTGTTTAGCAGATTCCTGTTAAAGGAGTGAATGTGCGGCTCTGTGTGTCTTCTCTGTTGACTGTGAAATGACTGTGGATGCATCTGAAACCCCAGGGAGGATGGGATGATCATCTTCTGCACTTTCTCAGCCTGGAGGGAACAACGCAAACCCAAACAACGGCACATTCTTTACAGTTAGAAAAAAAAAAAAAAAAGAAATCACACGTGAGCTGCAGCCACTTTCTCCTGCCATTCAAATATCTGAGTGAGTGACACCTAACCGCTACAAGACCCCGCTTTCCTCTCTAAAATGGAAATAGCGTTTTTTTTTTTTAAACTGGCCCCCTCAGCTGCTCTTTTATAACCCCCTGACAACTGCGTCCTCCTCCAGCGCCGCAGTTTCACAGGAAAGCCATTCCTACTCTACATACCAAGTTCAGTGTTTTACAGCTGCCTGTAAACTCATCCTCCACCCAAATTCAAACTCAAATTGAAGACGTTTATGGCCTCTGGCTTGGCCACGTGTTGAATATCACAGAAACCTGACAATAGCATGGCCTGAGGATCGCCAGCGTCACTGTAACCAACTGTCCCCTCATAACTTACTGTACTACGTTTCCTCCTTCAAAATAAAATATGCTTTATGGTGGAGTCCTGCTTCCTCCCTCCCCCCCTCCCTCCCCTCCCTCCCCTCCAGCTCATTACCAGCTGTTAGAGCCTCAGGTTGTGCCAGGATCAAGCCACCAAACATCTCACAGAGCTGCAGCCTCACTGTCATCGCAGCCTGTAGCTCATGGATCAAGTGGAGGTTGTAAATACTTTCCTGGGTTACGGGGAGGTCAGCAGAGAGCGGGCCATTAATGCTTCAAGAGCAACATCCCACTGACCCTGGTCACCGTTCCCATAGCGCTCGCTGCCGCGCTGTGTTAAAGTCAGGGAAACGCTAGGGATGGGATTCATGACTACAAATGAGAAGTGTTGTGGTGAGAGCTTACACGCATATACACACACACGCTGAATGATAATTGCTGACTCATCCTGCCTCCTTTTAAAATGCATCCACTCATTCTCACCACAGCAGTCTTTTCTTTTGTCAGTTTTCTCCATCAGTCCTTCCATGTGGCATTCTGTTGTTGTTGTTGTTGTTCTGTTGTTTCATTTACCAGTCAATGACAAAAACAAACCTTTTATTTAATAAGCAATAAGTATCACAGTCACTTTTAAGCTGAAGAATGAATGAATAAATAAATAAAAAGTTTGGAGGGTCAGTGTCTTAAATGTGAATATTTTCTACTTTCTATTTGTTTTTTTTCATCATTATTAATTAAATATGTTTAGGTTTTATACTGTTAGTTTGAAAAACTATTTATTTAAAGATT
Source organism: Scomber japonicus (assembly GCF_027409825.1). Classification (NCBI taxonomy): domain Eukaryota; kingdom Metazoa; phylum Chordata; class Actinopteri; order Scombriformes; family Scombridae; genus Scomber; species Scomber japonicus. Next base: position 34,946,784 of record NC_070586.1, on the reverse strand, counting down.
TCAGCTTTGACTCTATGAAACCGTGACACAATTATTTAATTCATCCAAAAAAAATGGATTTAAATTTTTAAAATGGTTGAGTGATAGAAATTGCTGAAGGATGGTGAGACAGTTTAGAGTTCATCAAACCATGATGCTTTTACTTTAATTAATGGTTGTATCTAATAAATATCACCAAAGATCAATCACTTTTTTTATTCATTTAATTTTTTTATTCATTTATTTCATTTTTATTTTAAATAGTTTTTCCAGTCACATTGATTTTCTAAGCTATTTTTTTTTTTCATTTTCCTCATCTTTTCTGATGGTACGAAGGTCATTTGGTGTTTTATAAAAGGTGCAGTTAGAATTACAAATGCTCGCAAACTCAGAAGAAACATTTTTTCACTCTGAAAAAAAAAAACACTCAGAAGCAGATTCAAATGTAAACTTACTACCCGATTTTCCTCTCGTCTTCATCACTTTTGTGATTTGCTTGCATATTTAACTGGGAGAAGTGTTAATAAAGGACTTAAATTAAGAGTTAGAGAAAGAGAAAATAAAGAGTTTAGATAAATAGTTGAGGTTTTAAACCTGGGGCTTAATCAGTGGACTGACTGATTCATCAGTGAAAAAAATATGCAACTATTTTCATAATGAACTGATAGTTTTCAATCAAATGATAGCTTAGACAAAACAAGAGATATGAAGACGTCACCTCAGGCCCTAAGTAAGTATGGACGGTTTTTTGCACTTATATCTTTAAGACTTTTCCCTAGATTAAAATGGAAAAGAATATGTGGCGGAATAATCAATAATAGAAATAATCAATAGTTGCAGCTCTACTGTTAAAACTAAGCAAAAATCAGCTGGATTGACATCATCTTATTTGTTCTTTGTGGTTTCACTTTTTCTCTCAGCAGCAGATTAAAGCTCATCACTCTAACTCATTCAGCTGAAATAAATCTCACCTAGTGTTTTTCCTCGTGTGGAAAGAAAGATTTCAGGAGTCAATACTGGCCTGACCAGCAGATAACATTTTTTGCAGTGGTTAGGGTTGCAAAGGCCATGAAGTGTGACAGCAGAGAGACTGTACTGATAAGATAAGAGAACAGTCGTCTGTGTGTGTGTGTGTGTGTGTGTGTGTGTGTGTGTGTGGTGGAGGGGGGTCGCTGCCTGTTTTGTCGTCTGTGTTGCATCACCTACTGAACTGAACTTCGTCAACCCAACCACAAAAAAAAAAAAAAAAAAGATGCACGTTGCCTGGATACGGCAGCATCAGGGTGAAGGATGCTGAGCCTCCAAGACCATCTCGGACTAAAGAGGACTTTCTTCAGCAACACGGACCTCATTCCTCACACAACATGCTCTCCATTCAAGGCTTCCATTATGTACGTTAGACTCATTTTCCTTGTGAACGCTTCCAAAGGGAAAAATGACTGAATACTTCTTTTTTTCTTAATAAAAACACACATCAATCAATCTGTGCTCCTGTGAAGATGAAGGTGATGAAGATGAAAGTAGAGGTCTAGTATTGCTGTCTCTAACCTATAGGTTCGCCTATAGGCTTTATTCTTTTTTATGTATAGAACACTTCTATACGTGAATTATGGAGGTAAAAGGATGCCAAACTCATGTATGCTTTATGCTATGCTTATGCTATATGTGTTCTTAAAGATATGTGATATTTGAAAGGAGAAGAAAGAAAATTGTTTAATGTTAATAAAAGGGATCAAACTAAAAGAATAATTTAATAAATAATTAAATTCTATAACTAATAATTTCTGGTAGAATTCATACATGGACAAAGAGTCTGGTTAAAAAACAACTGTATCATCCATAAAACACTTTTTTCTATAAAGAAAATATTTTATAATTCATTACTTTGAATGGTAAATGGAAGTCTATTATTATTTTTATTATATCTTATTAATACAATAAGTAAATTCAGTGGTTCACATGATCAAACTCAAATCTCTTTTTTTTTTAATTTCCAGCAGCTACAGGCCTTGATTCTGTTATTCACATCCATCAAACGGACTCTTTAAGATGGTTTAAAAAAAAAAAAAACCCAACTGCCGAGGCCGAGGAGTGTGCTGCAAGATAAATCACTCTGTTTGAAATGCTAATGAACCCCAGAGGAAGAATTATCTAGAATCTGGCTGTGAAATTACCGTGGAATGGCTGGATTTTAAAAAGGTTTTGATTTCAACTCAAAAAACTCGATTTCCCTTGTTTCTTAATCAACCTACTACTGCTGGAATTTTTACATTAAGTACTGAATTTAATTACTTTGACATTTTTTATAAGCTGACTGATCAGATGCAGGTTTTCAGAGAGCAGATCAAGCACGCAAGAAAGAAAAAACATCAAATTGATCTTCTGACTTCATTTCGAGACTTTAAATTGAACAGACCTGCTTAGAAAACTACTTTTTCACAACTTCAAATCAGTCTCAACAAGAATGAAAATGTTAAAAGGGAAAAAAATATATATTTAAAATGAATGTATATGAGGGTAAAATCAGGATCACTTAGTAGTGGAAATCTAAGAAAACGAGACAGGACTTGTTTTTTCATGTTAAATCTACTAATGGTTGCCACTACTGTGATTTTAAGCCTTGTTAAGCAGTTTTGGGGATTGATTGATGTTAATAATTTCCTATCTTTACTGGATAACACACAAGTCTGATTTATCCTTATAAATACAGGATGAATGATTCTAACCTCAATTAATAGGAACAGTACTTTACAGTTAATTTAGAGTTCCTTTACGACAATCTAAAGTAGGCTTTTTGATGTGTGCGTGTGTGTTTGTGTGTGTGTGTGTTGACACAGATCTACTGATAGCGGAGGGGGTCAAGTTAAAAAGAAGAGGAAAAACACAACATGATGGATCACATCTGCCTGCGTGGCCCCCACCCCCGAACTGACCCCCTCCTCTTCCTCCAAGCAACAGCAGCAGCAGCCCCTCCTCCCCTACTGTACTCCTCCTGGCTCATCATTCAAGCGTCACGGCAGGGGGTTTCGCATCCTGAACACCCCCTCCCTCCCTGCCCCACCCACTGCCAGCCGTCCCCTTCACCCTGCCCTCGAGGGACAGGACAGGACAGATCCTGCGGGCCTGCAAGCCGCCTTCTTCTACTCCTTCTTCTTCCTCTTGTCCCCTCAGAGGGAGCAGAGGTGGGGGGGGGAGGGGGGCTGGTAGGGAGGGGGGCTGACAAAGCACTTTCTTTCAGCGCTATCTGCCCCGCCGTGCCAGCCGCCAAACCCCCGAGGCCCAAACACTGATCCACACAAACATTTAACCCCTCCACCGAACCTGTCCTCCTCCTTCATTCTGCTTCTTCTTCTTCTGCTTCCACTGAGTTCAATTACATTAAAACAAGCAGACTTCATTGAGCAGAGAGTAGGAGGAAGGGGGGGGGGGTGAGATGAGGTGGTGGAGGGGGTGAAGCTAAATTCCTGGTCAATTCAGAGATCAATGGAAATTGAGTTTGTAGTAGAGATGTGGTTATGTGGAGAGACCTGAGCAGAAAGTGGAAGCAGGGTTGGGCTGCTTTGTTTATGTAACAATGCAAAGTGATAGGAAGGTTTAAACAGACAACATTTCACACCAACCACTGATGGGTTAACCAGCTGGACTTTAACATCTGTAACATCTGTCTTTCTGCTAGAGCCGCAACTAACGATTAAATCAATCATCAATTCATCTGAATGTTGTTTTCCTGATTAACATATTGGGCTGGAAAATGTGAGGAAAACTGTGGACACTTAAACAAGAGCTTGAGCTGACGTCTTCAGTTTGCTTGTTTGATTTATATTTTTTTCAAACTAAGAGTCCAAAATATAAAAATGTGTTCAGATTACTGTCACATTAAACAAAGAAATGTTGAAATTAACAAGACAGAAGAGGAACGTTTAGCATTTTTGATTAAAATAATACTAAAACAATTATTTATTAAAAAGTAGTTGTAAATTATTTGATTCTGATTGTTTATCAATGAATAAACTAATCATTTCAAATCATTTCATTCTTTTAAAAAACTCAGTAAGCTGCTGAAGATGCTGAGCCAGCATTTTTTACGTCAAAGACAATATACTGTGCTTGGTTTTGGTTTCTTTAATGACTCTTTTACAATCATATATTAACCACAATCACTGCAATGGACAGTTACTTAAATGGATGATTTCAAAATAAATCCTCAGCTAGAGGTCTAGAGGTAATAAAACATTTTAAAAACAGCTTCCTTTGGCACATAAAGAATTTTTTAAACTGTTAATTTTATTCAACAATTTATTTTTCAATTGATTGATCACTTGTTTTGTCTATAAAATGCAAATGCAACAAACCATGATGCAAAAGGCTGTTATAAATTGCCTATTAAATAATTTCAACCAACAATTAAAAACCTAAAAAATATTCAACATATTTCAGCAAATCCTCATATTTGAGATGCTGGAAGTTTTTTTTCTTGATAAATTAATTAAAGTAATCAAATGAATTATCAAACTTGGTAACGATACATTTTATGTACATTCATTAATCAATTCATACAGTTTCACATCTGAGTGATACTCTTAATAAAAAAAGCTTTATATGTATTCATGTCCTTTTAATTTACTTTTTCTTTTTTTTTTTTTGCTGTGCAGTATTAATCTTCCATACAAACAGCAGGATCACAGAACACTTGATTTCTTCTACCTTTTCTAATCGGGGCTCATTTAGTCAACTGCCCCTCTTACAATCAAATGACACAGAGCTTCACAGCCCGTGTCAGTGTCCGCATAAGTCACGGTGAGTGTGCGCAGAGCAAGGCACGGTTAGAGGAATTTTAATCTTGGAAATGTCAATAAATCTTCAGTCACCCGCATGGGGGCACGATATGGCAGTGGCGCCTTGGACAGACACTGCTGCAAGGCACTGTGGGGCTTAGTTTGGGGCCTGGAATTGATCAATAAGGAACTTCTAAAAAAGGAAATAATAAATTGAAAGTAAACTGGATGAGAGGTGAGCTGTGGGTGGACCTATTTTTTCTTCATAGAGGTTTCAAAGTCAGTGCCATCTAAAGAAAATAAATAAATAAAATAAAAAAAGAAGAATTTAAGCAAGCTATCTTGTCTCATCACTGTTTTTTTTTGGCATCCTGTGAAGCGCATGCAACACCGGATTTTGGGGGACTATAATGGCTCCAGGGCGTTCTCCAAGTTCAAAAGTTCACCTTTTACGATCTCCCCGAGCCTGACTGACCACCTCCAAATAAAAACATTCCGACCTCTGTTCCCAGCGAGCCCAACTCAGGCTATCACACACACAGTTCAATGATTCCCACCGATGCAAAACAAAGAAACAAACTCAAGTAAAAAAAAATTCAGAGCAAAAAAATTAAGTCAGTTTCTATGGAATGCATCTCACTCCACGTGTTAATCTACATGTAACATTTAAAGGCCTTCAGTTAATTTCAGGACTAACGAATGACGATAAATGCAGGATTCACACTCTTGTCATTTCCATTGCACTCTCAGGTGCAGTTTAAGTTATATTTGAAAATTGGTTACAGTAGTAGTGACAGTCATGTGAGCACTGATGGAGGGGTGAATGAAAAAAATAATGCAAGCACAGTGTCATGGGAAGAGGTGAGAAAAGACAGAAGATATGTGTGTGTGTGTGTGTGTGTGTGTGTGTGTGTGTGCAGTGGATGATGATGATGATGCTGTGTGTGTGTGTGTGTGTGTGTGTGTGTGTGTGTGTGTGTCTGTGCGGTTGCACATGCAGGATCATGCTCCAGGATAGTGTTTGCCTACCGTTGACGGACTTGGCGTTGTTTCTCTCCGGGTAGTCGAACCCATTCGTCCTCTTCTCTATCTCCATCCTCCTGCATGGGCTGATCCCGAGTTACCCCGACGTCGCCTCTCTCTCCCTCTCTCACACACACACACCGCCAGGAAAAGAGCCCCTCACAGTGATGATGGTAATGGTGATGATGATGGTGGTGACGAAGATGATGATGATCGTACAGGATGAAGTGAATCGAGCTGGCGCTGCTTTGCCCCTGTCCTCAGCTTGGCTGGCTCACTGCTGCTTCCAGCCAGCGGGGAATCATTGGATCCACACCCCCAAAGATGATGCGTTCATGGCCAGCGGGGAAGGTGGAAGAGGACGGCTTCAACAGAACAGGGATAACTAATTAGGCCGGTGTGCAAATATTACGGTGTAGCTTTAGTCTGCATTTATTATGTAAACTGACATGTGACAATTAGCTTAAATTTAAAAGGGTTGGCTTTATTGGATTTTTAAAAAGCTAGCTAGCTAGTGTGACCTATGAGTGTGACGCATGGTTAGCTAAATGTAAGCTATATTTATTCATACTTAAATTATTAAAAATGCATTCCGTCCTTTTTAGTAAGCCTATAAAAAATATGAACAACTGCGCCATTTAAACATAAACATAAAGTTGACTAACATATATGAAATACGGACGAAAATAAGCACCTTAAAACCAGAGCCAAAACTGTTTTGTAGTTAAAACACGTAGACATAGTATACGAAGGGCTAGCTAGGCTACATTACAGGCTAATACCCAAAAAGCGTCTATTTTGTTAGTTAGCTGTGTCAATTTGTTGTTTACTTTTTAAACTCAGGAGAACTCAATATTTCCTCACGCTGCCTGCTTTTCGGGGGGGGGGGGTACAAAACAGATAATTAAGCATACAATAATTGGTAAATATTATATACTGAACAGTGCAAGGTTACGTGTTCAATTTAAATCGTCAGTTAATATAAAGTCGTTTCTAATAACCCTTTAACTTAAAATAGCTCGCTCCAACATACCCTGAAGGCAGCACAAACACACAACAGAGATTACGCAACTGGCGGACTTTATGCCACAGGCATTATGGGATATGTAGTCTCTTAGCCTGCCCTGGCCCCCCAGCTCTGAATTTAAAGGCAGCGTTTGGCTGTACTGAAAGTAGCCGAAAACTAGTAGCGTGTAACCTACCTACCTCCTCAGCGAGGAAGAGTTGAGAGTGTGTGGTGCCCTCTGCTGCTCACACTGTAATGCTGCTGTGTGTCTCATTAATCATGTTTAAAGCCTTTAGCCTGAGGCAGCTGCTTTTAGACAAACCACTCATGTTCTACAATTAAAAACATTTCTTAATTTCAGCACAGATGCTTCTCAGTTTGACACAACGAGTCTACATGTTTTGACTAATACAACAAAACACTGTAGGCCATTCCTATGTAAATGATATATATCTGAGTTTAATTAAGAGACACATTGGTGTTGTAGATGAATTTATTTGATTGTCTGTGCTGTTGACTGTTAAACCTGCTGTTTTAGCAACATTTTTATTTTATTGCAATAGGGGGATTTGAGATATCCTAAAATGTTCCAGAGTATCCCAAATGTACTGTCTTAAACTTGGATGCACTTACACTGTTTTTACAAATGACCATGGCCTGCTCAAAAGTATTTCCTATGCTTTTGTTCCATTGTCAGTCTCCCTTTGCACCCTTTGTCTACACAGAGTTGAAGATCTTCAGACACAGACCACTTGATAGGTGTACAGGAAAAACATCTGGCTTTTATTTCAATTTGCCTGTTACGATGTGCATATTTCTTACTCTGAGGTAGCAACCAGACATCTTGAAAACATCATGTTGATAAAGGTGTATTATGTAGTACGAGTGAAAAAATTGCTTACAAATACACCAGAAGAACCAAGTTTTAGAAGGCTGTTATATATATATTTTCTTTCTATGTTTTATATAAGAAACTTAAATATGAAGAGTAACACATCAGCTTATGATTGAGTTTAGCTTATCAGAGACACACTGTGAATTATTTTGGAAGATATATACCTTCATGTGTGGGAGGTTAAAACAAATGCAAACAGTCAGAGTTGTGATGAAGGTTGAATAAGGTTCTCTGGGTTTTTTTTCTTAATGTCCAGCAGGTGTCTCTGTTTCCTGACCCTGCATCTCCCTGTCTCACAGCTCTTTCCCACAGGGCTGAATTTGCCACCATGCAGAGCGGACAATTGCCCCGGGCCCCAGGAACTCCAGGGGCCCCAGCAGCTCCAGCCTGACTGTTTGTCAGCTGGCCATTAAGCATTTGTTTGGTAATAGACTACTCTGTGTTTTACTATCTGTTTTCTAGTTCTAAGACCTGCTGCGCTATTTCAGTTTTTTTTATTGAAATGATTCACATTCATAAATTAACGTGGGGCCAAATGTGTAGATGTTGTGTTCAGAGCACAAGACCTGTACACGTTGCACAGAGACTGGGAGAAATGGGGAGTTTACAGGGGCCAAGTACACTTCCACCAGCAGGTTAATCCAGCCATGGACTTTTACTACCACTATATTTTACTGGCTTTCTCTCTCCCTACACTCAGGTTGAGGTCTGCTGACCAGTTGTTGTTGGCTGTCCAAGGGCCCAGCTGAAGATGGAGGGTAACAGGGTTGTTGGTGGTCAGAGGTCAAATGGAAATTAGACAAGCCCCTTATACATATCTGATTTTTATAGATTGGTTTTTAATATACTCCAGTGTTTTATTTAGTTATTCAAGTTGACATATTCATTGTTATAACTTACATATTTTTTCCTATAATCTAATTATTTAATATTTTATGTGCTCCTGTGAGTGTTGATTTAGTTTATTGTTTTTATCTGCTCCCAACTGTTCTAACTGATATGTTGTAAATTTGTTTTAGAATAGTGCTAAATAAAAATGATTACTGGTGTTGTTGTTGTTCTCTTCATGCCCCCATCACTGTGCCCCATTTGAGCCCTTTCCTTGGTTACGTGCTTGTAAGATTAGCCTATGTTGTTTGTCACTGCATATATTTTGTGATTTGTTTGGCATTGTTTCTACTGAATCAACTGTTTCTGTTGAAGTTCTCCTTCATCAAAACTGATTTAAAACTGACTGCTCCCCAGTGATGGAAAGTACAAAGTAAGTACAATTTTAAGAGTACTTGTTCTTTACTGTAGTATTTCCATGTGATGCTACTTTCTACATTTCAGAGGGAAATATTGTACTTTCTACTCCACTACATTTATTTAACAGCTTTAGTTACTTTTCAGATGAAGATTTGACAATGGATAATATAACAAGCTTTTAAAATACAACACATTATTAAAGATGAAACCAAAAAGCAGTGTGTACTGTGTAGTCGGCTCACATTTCAGATGTCTATGAGTTGTTAACAGCTCCACTTCTTCCCTCTAAACTTCTCTCTTCTTCCTCTCCCATTAATCATCCCAACACCCCTCATATTTATCTGCTGACCCCTTGGAGAGGCCCCACCCCTAGATTGGGAACCACTGGACTAAACTAGCTAATTGTATATAACGTAATTTAAACTAGTTCCTTTTGCTGTGATACTTTAACTACATCAAGCTTGTAATATGTTAAGTAGGATTTTTCCTGCAGGACTTGTAATGGAGTATTCTTACATTGCTGTATTGGTACTTTTACCTAAGTAAAGGATCTTAATACTACTTGCATCACTGCTGGTCCTTAATAAGACTGGGATATGAATTTGGAATTGCAAAGTAAAAATTGGCCACCTGATGGCGCCAAAAGTCCTTCAAATTTGAAATAAGAGTTTGGGATAAGTGCGCTGGTCACCGTAAAGGATGGAATGTTTTCATTACCACTTATAAACTTAGATAGTGACAATAGTCAATATGGGATATTATGTGCATTGATTAACATACAAAATACATTTAAATGCATACTTTTAAATGAAACTTCAACTTTAACTGTAGGCTATTTATATAGTATTTTAAAGTGCTTCACACAGGAAAAACACACACGTACACACACAACACAAGTGTATGATTGTAACTGTATTATTATTATTATTATCATTATTATTATAATTATTATCAGTATTATTATAAAACCCCGTCGAGCCGAGCAGACTACATACATACTGTGTGTGTGTGTGTGTGTGTGTGTGTGTGTGTGTGTGTGTGTGTGTGTGTGTGTGTGTGTGCACGCGCGCGTGTTTGTAAACCCCTCCCATCAGGGAGGACAGAGGATGACAGATGATGAGCACTCTGCTCCTAGCTGCGGACAGAGCGCGCGGTGCAGACAGGGCGCACAGCACAGAGCGCACATCCATACAGACGGACGCACACTGTATGATCCTCCCTGCGTAAAGTTGATATGGAGCTGAAGTAGGCGCGCTACCAGACTTCACCTTATGGACTGAATGCAGTGAGGGTCGTTTTTGGATTTTTTGGATTTTCTGAACTTTACGCACAGACACTCAGGAGAGAAAATGTGGAGGTACACCAACTTGTTCGCCTGCCTGCTGGTTTTGTGTAAGGATGCGTCCTCACAGAGCAAGGTAAGAAGAGACACGAGGAGGATTATTATTCACTTTATTTCCAAGGATTCCCATACATGATTGCACTGTGTTACTGTATTGAAATCCAAACTGTCCAGAGTCAGTAATATTAAATGTTTAACCAAGTTGCTCTGTACCTCCCCTCTTACCTGCATCATGTATCATGTCCCATACCATGGTGCCTCTGCCTCAGACAGATAAGTGACTTGACCAATAGGCCTACCTAACAATTTCCTCCAAGCCAGACCTTTACATTTTCTGTCTTCTGCAGATGGTTCAGGTTATGTGTCATTTTTTTTAGGACTGGAGGTAATCCTCCCAATGAAGGCTTGCAGTGTGACACGGGTAACAATTGCTTTATGTAATGATACCCCCAATGTGTGTATGTGTGCAGGCATGCTGCCAGCAGAGTGTGGGAGAGATGGCACTCAGTGGGGCAACAGTAATATCTGACTGCCCTTGTTTGTACAGCTGCTGGACTCCAGTAACCCCTCACTCTCCCTCAGCCTAATCCACCTCTACACACACACACACACACACACACACACACACACACATCCACACTCACACAATAACAGAAGGCAAGTACACATTACAGATATGAACACCAGAAGCTCTTTCGCCTCTATGTATGGCCAAGTATGGTGTGTGACTGTCAACAACTGACCACTTTGGATATGGTGATAGTGGCCAAATGATGTAGGTCAGTGAAGAGTAAAGCCCCCCTATAATATTAGTAGTAGTAATATGAGGTCTTCACAGCAGCATTCAGGCAGTAACATTGTAGCAGTAGCAGTAGCAGTCTGCAGCACTATTAACAGCTGGAATAGTAGCAGCATATGGTAGATTAGTGTTTGTCGTACACTATAGTGGCAACAGGGATGTCCATGTGAAATCTTACATTAATATTATAAACAAAAGTATGGCAGCAGTTTGTGTCTGGCTCTGACCGGTTTCAACACGACAATGCACCTGTTCACAAAACAGGCATAAAACATGTTGTTCCCAGTTTAATGTGGAAGAAGTTCATGTCCAACACCTTTGGGGATGAAGTGGAATGCTGAGATGTTGGACCTCTCTAATGTGCTTGTGGCTGAATGGGAGAAAATCCCTGCAGCCAGTTTCCAACATCTGGTGGAAAGCCTGAAAGCAGAAGAAGAGGATGATGATGGTGGAGGTGGATGTTCAGCTGTGGACATGTAATGAACATCTAGTAACAATTATAGACGCAGTAGTTCAGCACCAGTAGTAATAGTAATAGCAGTTGTATGTGAGGACATAGTGTTAATACTAGATAGATAGATAGATAGATAGATAGATAGATAGATAGATAGATAGATAGATAGATAGATGGATAGATAGATAGATAGATAGATAGATAGATAGATAGATAGATAGATAGATAGATAGATAGATAGATAGATAGATAGATAAGGATAAATAAACTAAAATAATTAGTCTTCAACAGTGTGAGGTTAAGTTTGGACCCAAAAAGCATGAGTCAAGACAAACAGCATACAACATTTCAAATGCAGTTTTATTGAGAAGTTGCAGAGATGGAGGTTTGGAGAGTTGTGCCTGAACAACAGTGGAGCATGTGAGGCAAGAGCTGAGCTGTCTGTCTGGCTAGACATTGCTGGGCGAGGCAGGCAGGCAAAGACGTCAGATGGGTAATGAAGCTGATGCACATGCAGAAAAACATAGACAGATGCAGGCTAGTGACTCGGGCTGTGACGTAAGTACCACACGGGCTCTTCGTACAGTCTGGCAAAGACTGGAGTGTCGAGCCAAAGTATACAGACTGCAGCTTTGAAGAGTGGATGGGATGCAGGTGTGCTGCTCGATAGGCAGCAGGAGGGAAGCAGTGCACCACACCCAGACAGACAGATAGAAAGAGAGAGAGAGAGAGTGAGAGAGAGAGAGAGAGAGAGAGAGAGAGAGAGAGAGAGAGAGAGAGAGAGAGAGTGTATGGATAAAAAATGACATTTTTAACTTTAAAAGCAAAATTGTGGAGTTGAAAAAGTCACTAAAACTATACACATATATCAAAATAAACCATTGATATTGATGAGAAACTCTAGAATCAGTTGATCTTTGGCTTTGACTCTACACCATGATACATTACGTCTCCACACAAAAACCCTAAGGCTGGGTATCACAACTCTATACCTTTAACCTTTTTTGTATGGACTTGCTCATAGCCAATCAACACAAGTGTTCTTCAGTTAATAAATATAAAAATTAATAAATATTAAAAATTTTAAGACTTTCAAAATGTATTTGTGTAAAAATCTAATCATTTAGATGTGGAGGAGTGATGGCATTTTATGTCATTTAATGTTTCTATTCACATGATGGGTATCAAATGAAGTACTGTAATTTTTTAAACAATACTCAGCCCTAATCAACCCCCTTCTAAATCCACTCATACGTCTCTGTAGATGTCCAGTCATACTCTCTGTAGCCACACTGGGGCAGTGGCATTACCGAGAGACAAAGCCCTCTCAGAGGAGGGCACGGAGGGCACCGCGGGGTGGCGTGGGAACCAGTGCGTGCACCTGCTTCGTGTTTTGGTTGTCAACAAAACCCCGAGGACAAATCGGTGCGAGGTCAACAAGGGGATAGAGAGATGGAGACAGCAGACTGGGATGCTCAGTCTGCAGCACTGCAACTCAGATGGATGAGATATGTTCTGTAATGTGCCTCGCTGCTTTACACGAGTGCCACAATGTGTATAAAGTGAAGTTTTTGTCATGCCGTGTTATGCCAACAATTTAATTGGGGATGTCACATGGGGCTTGATGAAGGGTCAACATCATCAGTGTGCAAGTCATGTCTCAGTGTTTGTGGTTAAAACAGAGCTGCAAGCTGTTGGAAAAGATGAGGACTAATACCTCTTTCACACAGAGGCAATGATCCAAGAACTACTTTTCGGTGTTTGGTGTGAATGGGTGAACATTTGACATTCGACCCGAGTTCGTGACCCTGCGCATGACCAGGGGGTTTATACAGGTCTGACATCGGTTGGCTTTGGTATAAAATGCTGAACATTGGTTACTGTATATGTTTTAGGCTTCCTCTCATCTATGTTCTCATGTTCCTGAACCTTGAACAACACAGTAACTAACAGCTCCACTGTTTAAAGGTTAAAACCAGTAAATAGTGCCTGGTTTCCTGGTTCTTATCTCAAGCCATTACAAATCAGTGCTGTTTTTTATTACACATGCCACATTTACACTGAGGACTGTGCATATCAAAGCATGCTTGGCCCTTTTTTCTCAGTCTTTCATGTCTTCATTCACATAGCTTGGGTGATTTTCTCCCTCCATGCAGATCCCTTAAGTCTTTGAAAGTAAGATTTACGACCGCAGATACGTTTCAAAGTTAGCTTGTCCTCATTCTTTTACAGTCTACAGTACAGAACTGTATGTTGAATCTTATGAAATCGCTCTCCAGCTGCATCTCCCTGTGTATCTTCACCTTTTACAGATCAGTTGACCCTTGTGTCCAGTTGTATTCTTACATGTAAAATGCAAAAGTAGAAGCAGTCAAGACTTGCAGCACTCTTTGTTTTCACCATGTCCTCCCTGCAGGGTTTGTCCCAGTCCAGTATCCCTAGGTTTTACTTTAATATTGGACAATGCTGCACCCGATCTGTCCATTTCTCCATCTTTGGTACCACTGCAGGAAGTTTTGAAAGAGGAGTTTAGATTGGTGAATGCTATCTTTCCCTAACATTAAAGGGAGTTCCACCAATTTTACACATCTAGTCCAGTTTCCAGAAGTTGAGGAGGACTACTGCATGTGTGTAAAATGTATAAACCTCCAGTGGGAACTGTGTGAAATTGGATACATTGCCTCAAGTGATGTCACTTGGAGTTGTCAGTTTGGGCTAAAGACTACATGTTTTAAAAAGAAAAAAACCCTAGGGTATGGATTTAAAAGAAGTGAGGTTACCAGACTTTTATAGCCCACTACTAATCTCTAGCTAGTACACAAACAAATACAGTTGAAGGACAAAGGACTCATGGAATAAAAAAAAGACAATATCTCTGGTACTGCTGGATTGATTCTGTTTTTTTTTCTTTATGTCTGTCCATTGGGAGTACACCAATTTTAACTTTCTTTCACCAAATGTTGAAGTTTCTTAACCCTCATCATATCTATATGTTAACCATAGTATATTTGCCACAGAGTCCCCTAAACTTAACTATGCCATGTGCAGATATTGTAGACAGCTAAAACATATTGGCATTGGACGTAATCCAGGGTTTTGCAGAATTATCCAATGTCAGTGTTGTTTTCTAGCAAATCCTGTAGAGAAATGGCTGACTACAGTTATGTAGATTAGGTTACATTGCTGCAGTAACAACTAAATATGTCATTATGTTGCATAAGAGTAACCTTATCTGTTCTCCTACCATTAAAGTTGTCATGCTAAACAATGTTTATTCTGGCTATGATTATATTTCTGCACTATCTCTGTCAGTACTTGTTCTTGTAGGTTACACCAGACACTCTGCATTTTGGATTGAAACATTTAATATGTTCTTCTTTTTTCTTTTCTTTTTTTAAAATTTGCTTGATAAATTGTTCCCATCATGGAGAACGATATCCTTCACTGATAAACTCTTTTCAGCTTTTTTAACATCTCCCGTAAACATCTGTTGTACCAAATCATCTGGGGACAAGGCATTGGCAACCTCATGTCATTCCAGTCATGGTTGAGGTCACATAGACACACACTAGTAATTAGGGAAGTATCTTTTTATATAATCTTGTGCATGGATTAGTAGTTTTTCTACATTTTGTAAATGTAAAAAAAACAGTTGAAGAGTTAATTTATGTTGCAATATATGAGTATCTCATTAATCTGAGTGTCATGATGTGCTGGCGATATTAAGTTTGGAACTTATCTCCACATATAAACAGACCTCGCAAGAATTCAGTAAATAGAACTCCCCATGAACAGCCAGTATGTCCAATCAGGTGTTGGTCGGTCTCAGGAGCATCTGAGGTGAACTGACTTTACTGGGTCTTTATTAGGAGCTCTACTCATAAAGACCCAGCAGGAATGTCGATGTGTACCCCCAAAAGCGGCGAGAGCTTGATACCCTTTGTTTTCGGCTAATTAACATCCCTGTGCTAATGTCAGTGTTTTTGCTTGGCGTCTTGGCCACCGACCTCACAGTTCATCTCCAGACTGAAGGCTTTAATAGAATCCCCCCTTTGTACCATGTTAATCTTTACAGTGGCACAGTAAGACTGTTTATCATAAGCACAGCTAATTAGATTAAAAATCAGGCAGACTCTTTGGGACTGGAATGCAGACCCCGTATTTGGTCTTGAGTGCCCTTGACAGGAGATGATGTGGATTTTAAAGGGATAGTCCATCCTTTAAAGGCTTGATGGGCTTAAGACTGATTAGAATTGGTATTCATGGTGGCTTTTGTGGGAAAATAGTTCAAAAAACAACAAGCAGGAGGGGTTGATTTAGCCGTAGGTCATAACAGGAATCGCTTAAGTTTAAAGAAGGTTGGAACATGCAGCTGAACATTTGAGTTTGGCCACAGGACACCTGCAATGCCCACTGGCCTTTTTCACCACACAGTTCCCTCCATAATTACAAGCTGGCAAAGTGCTAAGAGCAAAGGATATCCTTGTTTATGTGAACATGGCTGCAGATACAACATGACCGGTGCTATAACACATTGATTTCAACTCCAAGGCCAGAAAAGGCTTTCAAATACACCAGCCATTGTGTGACACATTTTGTGTTTTTAGCAACCCTGAGCACAATCGGGGTTACACTTCATCACTGTCAGGGTGTGTTAGCCGTTACAGGCTACAGTGCTTGATCTAATAGGGCTCTCTGCGGTGCGCGGGGTCTTTTCCTCCCATTGTGCAGACATGAGTTCATCAGTTGAGCCCTGTTCTTTTTGACCTGAAACTTGACTGCACTTGAGAGGTCAAAGCCAAAGACTCAAAGTTCAAAGGCTGCATTAAATAGCCAGTACTCTTAATTATTAGCACTCTTAATTGCGCTGCCTGTTCTCATGCTGGTAGGTCAGCTCAGCATGAGATGCTGGACGCTCAGTTAGGCGTACCGGCACATGTGATTTGACAGAAGGAGGAGGAGGCAGTCGCTCTGATTGGCAGAATGATACAGATTCTTCATGATAAAGCGATGCAAAATGGCTCTTCGGTAAAGTCTGCAAGGTAAGAATTTAGGCTTTGTTGACTCGACAAAACACCAAGTGCTAAAGTAAATCTGGCTGGAATTTCTCCGACTTCTCCAACTTAAAGCAACTTAAGCTGGTGTTGCTATGGAGCAGTTAGTGTTCGACTGTGGCTGAACAATGCAGCTCAGCAGGGCCGTGGGCCCAGCCTCCGCTAAAGACGTTTAATCTGCTAATCCACTCTGTTTTCATGTGGCTGTAGCATTTGTCATCCTGCTGCCTTTTCGCTTGACATGTGTCAGGATTGGCCCTGGCTCTGCACACAGGAGTCCTGCCCCAGTATCAGACGCCACCCCCCGCACCTCCACACCACCCCACACAGTATGTCTGCAGTAATGGCGGGGGAAAGCAACCCTGCTCTGCTCTACATCTTCCCCCCATCACTCTCAGCCTGCATTCCTTCACTAATGAGCCCCCACTACCACCAACACCACTTCACTTCCACCACCCCTCACCTTCACTAAGTCCGCTGCTGCACTGCCAAAAGACAGACAAAATTGTAACACCATTTCAAAAAATCACTTTATATAGATTAAATCATAAAATTACATCATTTACCAACCATGCACTTTGGTATTGCACTTCTATAAAATTGGCTGACTCACAGAAGACAGATTTTTTTTAAAGAATGGTCAAAATTAGAGCAGCAGAGGCTGAAAAAAGCCTGATTTTTACAAAGTATAGATCAAGCTCCAATAGCATCCTGCAACCAATAGTATTCTCTTATTTGAGCCTCATAAATGCCAATACGACCACAGCCCACATCTTTCTTACTCTACGCCCCAACTTTTTGGCCTTCTGTTGTACATTTGTCGTCTCCATGCCAAAGCTGGGATAAGCCCGATTAGACTTACTTACTTTTTTAGGCTTAACCAAGCTCCCACAGAGCTACGGAAGACATAAAACACCTGTTTAACAGATATTCTGAGTAATACTTAATTGCATTAAATGTACATAATCCACAGGGTGTGTAAATCAATACATAGCCTAATTTACTGACACCACAGAAACTGCTGTAAAGACTTTGTTGCTCCTTTATAATTTATAACAATTTTATCGTTGTTGCAGAGCTGATGTGTTTCACTTTACATCTGCTAGTCAGATCAGGGAGTACTCTTGTGTACTTTTTCGGATACTTTCGCAAAGAGATGATTTCCAGAGGATTTCCTCCATGACTTTATCTTGCCGAACAGTGCCTCCAAATCCCTAAATTTCCTTACAGCTTACACTCAAAACTTGATACTCAAAACTCTCAGTCCTTTCAGTGAAATACTTCACTGACCTATGGCAAAAGTCTGCTATGAAAAAGAACTATTGTAAACAAACTAGTTAATAGGGTGCATTCATATCCATCCTATCTGGGAGCTCAATGTCTACAAATGTGTACATCATATATTTGGAGTCCTACCTACTTACTGCAGTCATATGAGGATAGGACCACAGCTCATTAATGAAAAATCTCTGTTCCTGGTAAAGCTGATACCATATGTGTGCATGTCCTTTGGTTTATAAAGACCCTTTAAATCTCACAGAGACAACAGCCTAAACCTCCTCCAACATGGGATCCTAGAATCTTGACTCCCATCTCGAAATGATGGGAGAAGATGCATCCCATGGATTGAAAACAAGAACCAATGAGAAATAGAACATTGTGGTGAGCAATATAGGAGCAAAATTATATGCATGTAGAAGGCGTTTTGCAGACTTCTTGTAGTATGAAAAGTTAGATGGAAACATGTAAAATATCGGTTCTGTTTCACTCATCTTTTCAGTCATTGTGCACAGTAGAGGATACAGTTGAAACCTTAAAAATATAGTGTCTCCAAGATCGGTGGGTTAGGTGTTTTCTGTCTCCTTTGCAGCATAAATGTGATAACCAAGTTTCATTGCAGTTTCCATATTCAATATTTACTTGAATTTCAACATTGCTGCTTATCTAAAAAAGTGTTTTTTCAGTCTGTGTTTATTCAACTCAAACAGGAATCAGGTTTCCCGTTTAAGATTATCTACTTTTTCTTTCACTTGTTTTTCTACAGTTATAAACATGAGTTGAAAAGCTTGCTCAAGTTGGAAAATCTTCAACTCCAGTGTAGGTGTCTTTGTACCATTTTTTCCCCTGCCCAGTACCAGTCCTCGTGTTTTTGCACCGACTTTATATGCAATTGCTACACCTGTAAAATTTGCTTGACTTCGCCGAACACTCTTTTATTCCAATGAGCTATGGAGGCATAGTCCTCAGCTAGTGAAGTTCTCACAAAAAGAAAAAGGGATTAAATTTTATAGACGAAGTTGAGAAATTCACAGAGCTCTCTCTGTGCAATGCAGTCTGCCAACTCACCATCACCACCTGAACATTTCATCAAACATGCAGTAAATCTGCACCGTCGAATGCTTGCGTGAAAGCCGTCTCCTCTGCGTGCCAGCTTGCGCTCGTCTCACATAGGAACTGTGTGGAATGTCTGCTGGAGCTGCCATGCATTGCTTCCTGTTTTTTAAGTAAGCTATGACCGTGGCCTGCCAAAGCTCTGTCATCATACATGGCAGCCAAAGGCCAGCTGGTGATGCAGAATCCTTATGAGTTATGTTTGTCTCTGAGGCTTTCCTCTGAGTCACACACACACCGCTACAACATTCAAAAAGAGGGGAAGCACGTGGTTCTTTCTCAGGATCACTTTCCCTCCCTTGCTTTTGTTTCCCTACAATAAAACATGGATTTATTATTCATGGAAGTCCAGCAGGGGTTAGACTAATGGAATAGATGAATGGGACAACTGCTGGGGGAAGGAACAGCACAGATCAGCATATACCTTCAAAATCTGCAACATTTATGGGGTTGGATAAATAAACAGTGTGAGGTCTGGTCATTGATATCCAAGTCTGATCAATTCTTGCTCAACCATGAGGCCTCTTGTTTAGAACTGTGCCACAATAAAGAAAGTTCCACTTGAAGCATCTAAGAGACATTTATGAGTGGATGATTATACTGAAATGGCAAAAAAGGACATGAAACACATTTTTTTCTGTTTGGTTTCCTGCTAATTCACACTCTCTCTGTCAGATCTTTGGTGAGACAGAGCCCGTTCGTATGACATCAGAGGGCTCGGACTGCCGCTGTAAATGCATCATGCGTCCTCTAAGTAAGGACGCCTGCCTGAGGCTGCGGAGCGGCAGCGTACGTGTGGAAGACTTCTACACAGTGGAAACGGTCAGCTCTGGATCTGACTGCAAGTGCTCATGCACGGCACCGCCGTCCTCCCTCAACCCCTGTGAGAACGAGTGGAAGATGGAGAAGCTGAAGAAACAGGCCCCTGAGTTACTAAAGGTGAGAAGATTAAAGTTAAATCTATCTATCTACCTATCTGTATTTATGTGATTCATTTTTGTGTGTAGAAAAATTATTTAATGCTAGCTTAAAGGTGCAGTGTATAGAATATAGTGGCATCTAGTGGCAGAAATTAAAATTAATAATTATACATATCATAAGTATGTTTTAATTAGTGTAAAATCCCATGAAGATAAGGATCATTGTGCTTTTGTTACCTTACAATGGCTGCTTCATATTTACATAGGTTGTGGGTCCTCTTCCATGGAGCCCGCCATATTGCCCCATCATATTGCACCACCATGTTTCTACAGTAGCCCAGAAAGGACAAACCAAACACTGACCCTAGAGAGGGACTTTCATGTTTTGCATGTTTCGCAGCCACCATAGTTTCCTACACGCTTGCAAGGGAGGGCTGAGGGGGAGGGGTATGCAGTTGGTTGCAATCTGCAACCTCACCATTAGATATCACTAAATCCCACGCACCGATCCTTTAAATTTGCATAATGTGTGTGTTGGATGCAACATATTTCATCACAAGGGGTTAATGAAAGCTTACAAATAGGAGCTTCAAAGCAGTGAACGTTTCAAATACATAATTAAAAGTATATTCATCACTATGATTCATGAAAGTCTTTCTGCAAATTCTTTGATGTGTCTCCTCTAAAAATGTTTATTCTACACCAGAAGTGATTACATTTTTAACAAGTCAAATACTCACAAACCCCACAATCAGCCTGTAGAGGCAGCAGTGTTTACTTTAACTCATAATACAGAAATGTCAGACAGAAAAAGACACTTAAGATTTTACTGTTATAAAAGTTTGACCAGCTGCGAGAATTTGTTCTTCCAGACAGAGTAATAAGCTCATTTTGTCCCTCCAGCTTTAAAGCATAAAAAATGATTATCCAACTCTCTGTGATCTGGCTAAGGTTGCACGTCATCGAACATCTTTTGGGAACACGTCAGCACACCTCTGCACATCTAAAGCACACTTTCATTTTTCACAGGCTTCAAAAGCACGCTATGTACCATATGCAAGAAAAAGGCTGTACCAGATGTTTGATCTGATTCCACTTTTAACTATAGATTAACCCAATAAATCTCTGAAGGAAAGGTATAAAATGATTGAGGTGCACTCTGAATGAACTCTGAGAGAGCTGAGAGCTGACAGTGTGGCTGTCAATAGTGGTAATCAGACAAATCTTTTGGGAGGGCACTTAAGCAATTACTCCGTCCCACTCAGCTGAACAGAGTAACATAAAACTGTCAGTTTTATGTTTAGGAGATGGTTAATAACTCTGGCTTCTCTTTCTATTACTGCACAAATAACCAGCTCCAATCTATGGTGGACCTCCTCGAGGGAACCCTTTACAGCATGGATCTAATGAAAGTCCACTCCTACATCAACAAGGTGGTGTCTCAGATGAACACCCTGGAGGAGGTAGGCTAAAAAAACACACACACACAGCCATGTACATCGTCATATTGTTATATTCAAAGCGTCAGTTGGAGACAAGTTATGATTTTTATTTTGCAGACGATCAAGACGAACCTCACAAGAGATAATGAATTTGTCCGGGACAGCATGACAAGCCTCACCAACCAGTTTAAGAGATATGAGAACTACTCCAACATCATGATGAGCATCAAGAAGGAGATCTCCAGCCTCAGTCTGCAGCTGCTTCAGAAAGACGCTTCTGAGAGCAAAGCACAGGTTAGAACAGAAAAAGTCCCCCTAATTAGCATTTATAAGCTATGTACAAACATTTAATAAATCGTTTTTTAACATACTATTATGTGGTTGTTAGCAGATGTTATTGATGGAAAAATACAGTTGTAGAAATAAAAAAAGACATTTCTTCATATAAGTGGTATTGGTGACAAATACTGTATATTAATAAACATGTAAAGATCCTGCTTATAATTTCATTACAGCATTCATATAAGGGAAAGATGTGTATATTTTCACTGTGGTATTATATGTGTATTATGTATATAGCAATATATGTTATGTACATAGCAATCTACTGAATGACTAATGTAAAAGGGTCAGTGATATAAGCAAATGCTTCAGCCTACATCTTTTCAGTCAGAAACTGCTTTATTTATTTATTTATTTATTTTTACTTTTATTTTATTTTTTTATTTTTGGTTTATCACTATTTCTAATGGAACAATACCTTATTTATACATGTGTATATGAGTTTAATGACCAAACTAAATAAACTGAATAAACTAAACTAAACTAAACAAACTAATTATAAACAATTCATGAACTGTTTATGTCCTGATTTTCAATTCTAAACAGGGGTAAGAGAGTAAAGTCTTACCAACAAACACTGTTAGTATTCTTGGTTATCAACTGTGACACATTGAAAGTATCACACATTATAAGTCAACCCTTCCATGCATGAATTATGATAACCTCAGTCAGGATTTTTTTCCCTGTTTTTTAAATTTCTCTATAGGCATGAAAAAACATATTTGAACTGATTTACAACCAAAAAAGTTCCTGCAGATGAAGTGGTAGTGTATGGGATGACACACTAGTGTCCACTGTGGTGGCTGAAGTGCAACTATGCCATCAAACAAATCGCTTTATATTCATCTAAATCCATCTAAATCCATGCATATATAAGAAAACAGCTTGTGTGAAAGCGTTAATTTATAATATTGTTGCACTTGTAGTAGTGGTGCAAGTGGTTGTACTAGTAGTAATAGTAGTAATATTATTATTTGGACTAAGTTTAGGCTTAATCTCAAACCTGTTTAGAAATGGACTTGGTACTGTTAGTGCACTGATGCTTTGGAGCAATAGTAATAATGTCACTTTTAGTAGCATAGTAGAAATCTATGCATCATTTGTATCATTTGTACGATTATTATAGTGTATGTTGTCTGTTAACACACTTTGAAACTTTGGCAGTAGGGATAACACACATCATTTTAACAATATTGCACACAAAAACTTTACAAAGCCAAAATTCACTTTGTTTCATAAGTATATTAAACACACCTGCTTGCCGATGTTTCCAACTGCGCTGACATAACCCTGATTGTCCATGTTCACAGGATACGAATGATGAGAAAACCAAGGAGACTGTAAAAGTAACCAACAAAAAGAACCCCGCATCCAAACCCCCTCCCAAACAGCCCAAGGAAAAGGTCGTAAAGCCCAAGAAAGAGGTCGTTAAACCTGGAAAGCCGGTCAAGCCTGACCCTACAGCCAAAGCCAAGGTAGTTGGCCACCAGCCTGGCGTAGTGAGGGGCATCACATACTACAAGGCTGCCAAAACGGATGAGGATGAGCACAGAGGAGGTGAGAGTTTTCAGCTTGGCAGGGACACTGTATACTCTCCCCAGAATAGGCTGTGTTCATAGAAAGCCTTCTCTCTGTGCTAAAGCAAACATTGTGCTAACACTTCAGCTGAGTTTCCACTCCCATCTGTGTGCGATCATCTGTGCGTGATCCACTGTGGGTGTTGAAAATGATCCAAATGAGTTTCTTCAGCAATCTAATCTGACCTCACGTGACACTTGGCTGGTTCGGGATCATCAGCCATGCGTAGCCCAAGCAGCCGCCAGGGGTTTGCATGTCTCACAAACACAGTCGAGATCTTTGTTTAGGCGGGTTTAGCTTCCAGTTGGGGATAGTATAAAGTTTTTCTGAGATTGTTGTTTTACACAAATGTGAGATAAGTTTCATTGTGTTGTGAACTTTACACTCAAGCGCAAGGCAATAAAACAGACAATCCGTAGCCATGTGCCACACGAGATCCTCTCAATACAAGATTTATTCTCGTGTTGTTTGGAGCAAATCTGGCCTAGTGAGCGCCGGATTGGAGGATTGCTGGTGCGCGTTCGGCGAGCAGGAAATCCAAATCTTTTATTGACAAAATACATGGAACTGATGGAATGCTGTCTCAATGGAGCGCTGCCATGTTCATGACATGCCTCAGCCTCACTCCTCACAACAATGTGTGGGGACCCGGACCAATGCAGAGAAAACATTTCCTGACTTCTTCCAATCCTCTTTAAGTCTAGTTGAGTGAATAGGCATGCTGCTTTTGCTCAGGGCACACGCACATGACGCTGTCAGACCGTGTGTTCTGCCATGTATGTGAGTCTCAGCGAGCCCAGCCACCCTTGTCAAATCACTGAAACCATTTGGCCGCATTTCCATAATCTCTAGAAAAGAGCAGGATGCCTTTTCTTAAAAAAAAAAATCTTTATTCATCCCAGTAAAGTTGAAGCACCTGCATGCTTTTTCCTGCAATGCCCCATTACAAATTCAGCTACTCACATTTTTATAGCAGCTGAGAAGAAGCACTCAGATCTCTTTACCTGAAAAGAAGTAAAAGTATTATTAAAGGTGCAGTGTGTAAAATTTAATGCCATCTAATGGAACGGCCCCAGCAGAAATTAAATATAATATTCTTACGTATGTTTTAATTAGTGTGTTTTATTACCTTAGAATGAGCCTACTCCTCACGTTCAAGATCCTTCACAACCTGGCACCATCATATCTGTCAAGAGCCTTCAGCCGATCTGCCCCCCGCCTATGGAACTCTCTCCCACCAGACATTCGCACTTCTGACTCTGTCTCCACCTTTAAATCCCGCCTGAAAACACACCTATTCAGAGTGGCCTACTCTGTCTCTCACTAACTATGCAATCTTCATTCTTTTATTAATCGTACTAATGCACTTTGTAGTCACATTCATATTTATTCTTTATCTTTGCACTAAATGTCACCTGATTTATATTGTTTGATGTACTGTTGTTGTGTTATATGTGCCTTATATGTGACCTTGAGTGCTTTGAAAGGCGCCTTTAAATAAAATGCATTATTATCATTATCATTATCATTATTATTATTATTATTATTATTATTATTATTATTATTATTAATCTACATATGGGGTGGGTCACCAGCATGTTTCTACAGTAGCCCAGAGTGGACAAACCAAACATTGGTAAGAGAGAGGGCCTTTTTGTGGGCACCTTAGCTTCTCCTACATGCTTGGAAGATGAGGGTGGGGGTATTCAGTGTTTCACAATCTACAACTTCATTGCTAGATGCCACTAACTCCTACACACTGCACCTTTAAAAATATGCCATTACAAGTAAAAGTACTAATTATGCAGCATAACCATGAGCAACAGCATCTCAGGTTCCCCATCTCTCTCTCCCCTCATGTCCTGTCCTGCCATCTTACTAATAAAGTTGTAAAATGGTCTAGTTCTATAATGGTATAGTTAAGCACCATTCAAATGTCTGATATGGTCAGGAGTTATAATTTCTAACTACTTTAGATACTGTAGGGCAGTTTCACCTGTAAAAATCTGGAGTCCCTAACTGAAAAATGTGGATAATGCAATTGCAAATGTGCCCTTGTCTTGTAAAGGTGCCTTGCAGAAAAATCTAATTTAAATAGCTGTAATGTTCCAGTTTATATTTGCAACAACTGTGTTTAATCAAATTAATAAATAATAAACTTTATTTATAGAGCCGCTTTCATACAAGGGGTGTAGGTCAAAGTGCTTTACAGGGAAAATAAAAATACATGCAATGAAATAATAAAATAAAATAATAAAATCAGACAATTTGTAAAAACTAATTAAAAGGCAGATTAAATAAATATGTTTCCAGCTGTCTTTAAAAAAATGATCACAGAGCCCACATCCTATAGCTTTAGGTTGAGTATTCCATCATTTTGGAGCATAATTAGCACAAACACAAATGTCTTAATTATAATTCCAGCATAGTAGTGATAGTAGCACTGAAGGATGGTAGTAGGAGCCCAGATTTTGCCCCAGAACTAAACTAAAAACATTACAATTACAACAGTATTTCACTCTGAAATGAAGTAGAAGTATTATGTAACATTAAAAGCAAATACCTAATATTACCTAATACCTAAATTGTACTTAAGTACAGCATTTGAATAAATGTACTTAGAAGAGGAAAATGTTAAACACTCATTAAGTTTTTATTAAGTTTCCCAAACTTGAATGCATTTTAAACCACTGGTTGCTTTTGAGTCTGTTGCCCTATAACACTGAGATTAAGGTATCTGTAGTCAATTAAGAGATCCTCGCCAGTCACATGTTTGAAAATGTTACATTGCATGACAGCGCAGTATTAAGCACAAATAGATTTATTTTAATGCCATGTTGTCATGCAACTAGAATGTCGCTATGACAACAACAATAAAAGAAGATCAAAATTGTTAACAGTGATGGTAAGTACAAAGAACTGGACATATGAACATCAAAAGCCTTTGGTCCTTTAAAAAGGACTAAAATATCTGCATCACAACAACAAAATATTACAAAGCAGTCTTTTATCTGTTTTTAGCTAAATAAGTTGTGCAATGTGCAGCCCATCTGCATTACTAAACACAAACGGTCACATCAGTTAACAATTAGCAAATGTTCTCTCCACTTAGAGTCATTTGCTACGCTTCAACCAGAGATAGGATGTTATTAACTGATTTATGTCTGGAATTTGGTTGTGAAATTTGTGTTTAATTACAGGTACCATTAAAATGTCTTACACATCTCAAAACACGTAATTGCTTTCTGAAACATCCTTTATTATTATTATAAAATCTTGACAGAATATTATTTGTGCTCCAGCCTTCATCTGGCCCATGTGTTCAGAGCATGCGTGTCAGGAAGATGCACCGCTTATGTAGCACTGCTGTAATCTTCCCACATCTGTCTGGCAGCACAGGACATCAGTGTATAAAAACAGAAGGAGAGCAGCCTGTCTCTCTGTTCAGAGTAACTTTGATTCAGCCGGCTGTCTTTTTTTTAAATTAAAGACCATGAGTGATTCTTAATGCCAGAATCTGGTTATAAACAACAAGTTGACGAAAATGGTTTTTTGAAGGGAAATAACACAGATTTTCCAAAAGATGGACAGGATTCTGTGTTTTATGAGGTTGTATTTAAAGTATTTAGACCATTACAGAAAGTAAAGGCTTAAGTGTGTGCCTCATAAGTGCAAGCTCATACAATCCGTCATGTTTAAATGCTAAAAAAGGCTTTCCAAATGACCACACTCAAAGGTAGGGCAAAAACCCTGCTTTCCTTAGAGGAGTAGATTCAATGAATGGTACAAATGGGGATAACAATGCATACTTTACTTTAATTCACTGTGTTGAACTACGTTCCCTCAGCCCTATGTTCCTACAGCTCTATGTTCCCTCAGTCCTATGTTCCTACAGCTCTATGTTCCCTCAGTCCTATGTTCCTACAGCCCTATGTTCCCTTAGCCCTATGTTCCTAAAGCTCGATGTTCCCACAGCCCTATGCTCCTTAAGTTTGATAATACAATAAAGACTTTAAACTGTCTTTCAAGCATTTTCATAGATGAAAATAAAATAGCTTAGAAAAATGAATTTCCCTAAGGGGGGCAACAACACGTTATGTGGATAAGGGAATGGAATCTGTGCTGTGGGAATGTAGGGAACATAGATCCTAATTTGGTGGAAAAGGTCTCAGTTGTTTTGCTGCCATTTCTTATCTAATTTTCAGCAGGATTGTAGAGACATTTAGTTTTTTGTCCTTCAAAGAGTTGATAACGTTAGCTAACATGATTGGCAAAGATATAATGTAATAATATGCAAGATGCTGCTTATTAGCATTAACACGTTAAACAGCTAAATCAACTTCTAAAGAAGACATAGTTTTTAGGAGTGAAGGATACTGAAGAATGTGTGATTACAGAGTTAGTCGTTTGAATAAGATTTTGCCGTAAAATGATAATTTGTGTTTTTTATCCTCTTCCCTTGAGGCTTTGGTTTCATTAACTGATGACAACTGGAATATATTTTGTGATGGTTTTCATTTCAAATGTTATTTGATTTTAGTTTCTTTCTTGGACAAAGTTGTGATAGTTTTAAATGACAAACTGAATTTTTATTTTATTTATTTTATAATGTTTTATTGTCATTCCAGCCACAAAATACCATACTCCTGGTGATTGCAGTAAAACAATAGATATATAAATATAAGATAAAATAAAGATCATTTATAGTAAAATAAAGAACATCTACACAGTAAGCAGAGTTAGAAAATAAATAAATAAAGTAAGAGATAAGAGGTCAAGTGAGCAGTGTAATGACAATTGAACCAGATTCCAGAGCAAGACTCAACTCAAAAAATAGTTCCAATCCAAAGAGTTTAATGATAAGCAGGTTCGGTACACAGGTAGGCAGTCTGGTTAGGCAGAGGTTTCAGAATAACAAAAGGCAGAAGACTGGGTCAAATTTAAAAGGAGTATACATTAGAAAAAGGCTTGGACGCTCACAGGAAACTGAAGAGACGAACTGGCAGAGACAAAGCAGAGCACATGGAAGGGAAGGTGGGATAATTAGACACAGGTGACACTAATCAGGGAGGGGCAGATAATCACACACAAGGCGGGAAATGCAGGACAGGAAGTGAATATCTCTGAAATGAGAGACAAAGGCGATTACAAAATAAAACAGGAAATAACCGAGAATGCACAAACTCAGGCATTAGACGTTACAAGCAGTGCAGTGTACTGTCAGAAAAAAATCTCACACACTTAGCGGCACCACAGCAGCACGCCTCTGAGGGATATACTAAATAGTGTAAAGTTAATAAACAATAACCGGCTGTTAAACAATCTGACAATCAATTATTCACAAGCACACTGAGGTCTTAACCCTCTCCTTTGAAAACCATAATCATTTTTAAGTTTCTGAGGCATGTTTCATTGTGGTTTTTACAAACTTCCTCCCTTTTTTTCTTAAAAGCCACTCTGTCTGCTCTATTAAGAAACCAGTTAAATCAAAAAGACAGCACAACAGGCGGAAAGTGGAGAAAGAAGGGCAGAGGGAGGAAACTGGTTTTCTCTCTGTGCTGCATTGCTAATGTGCTGCCTTTGATGTGAACCCTCTGGAACCACAGCAGATTTTATTATACGTCTCCCACTGTCAAAAAGACACATACAATATGTACAGTCCACTGATGGAATGACTTAAAACTTCTTTATAAAAGACAGATGAAGGACAGTTGAGAGATAATGTTTCTACTCACTACTCTGTCATGGTTGCCTTGTGTAACCATCAATAACAAGAACAAGGAGCAGGTTGTTTACAGCTATAAAAAGCTAACAGTGTTACTTTGTCTCACCGCCTCTCAGCCTCGAGTCTGACTGACCTTGTTTGGCCATCTGCTTTATTTTAAATGAAATCTAGCTCTGTAGAGTTGTAGATTCTTGCTTGTTTTATCTCCTGGTCTCACTCACAGCTTTCTCTCCTCCCCTCATAGACCACTCTGCCAAAACCTACACAGTCCATCATGTCAAGGAAAGCCAGTCTGAGGACGGAGGTGCTGAAATGGTACTGGAAGCTGCTGCGGCTGATCCCCCCGCCTCCACAGCTTCCACCACAACCACAACCACAACTACCGCCACCACTACTTCGTCGACTACTGCATCCACTACCGTCGCCACTCAGAGTTCAGCAGCTAATGAGAGACCAGCTCCAACCATTGTGCTGCTGCTGGACAACTCCAACAACAACAGCCGGCCCATTCTTCACAGAGCCGGTACATGCTAAAATACGCCCCCGTGAATACACTCAGTATTCTATTTCAGGCTGCGACTGCAGTGACAGAGGCCAATATAGCAGCAGATAAGCATGTCGTTTCACGTTGCCAAGAAATGTATGAGTGTGAAATCGATTTAAGCCCGTGTTAAGGCAAGTCATTCTTTCCCAGGCATACATGTTGAATGTTATGCACGTTTTGTTTTTTTTTTGCAGGGAAGATCCTCAACTGTGAAGGGACTCTAGCATCCATCGAGAAACCAGAGAAGCAGCACAGTTATGGGCGCAACGAAGGGGCCTGGATGAAGGATCCGCTGGCTAAAGACTCCAAGATCTACGTCACTAACTATTACTACGGCAACAATCTGGTGGAGTTCCGCAACTTGGAAAACTTTAAACAAGGTGTGCTTTAGTTGGGTCTTTTCATGCTACGCTAACAAAGACTGTCAGACTTAAACCCCTTCACCCACCAACCCCCACCCTGATGTCTGAGAGATTTCAGGTGCTGACAGACAATCCAACAGGCACTTTGTTTAAAGCATACTGACCCCTTTACACTAGTGATGGGAATTCTGGCTCTTTTGAGTAAACCAGATCATTTGGCTCAGTTTACCAAGAAGAGAATTCATTAATTACTACTTCTGGCTTTTATAATTCAGCCAAATGTAACTGTTTTTTTCCACCTATGATTGGTATGTGTGCACTTATATCAATTAAAGATATCAATAGTTATTTACTATATTTATGCTAAACTTAATCATTTCCAGATTACCATTATTTTACATTATGTTTAGTATAAAGATATTAATGTGTAACACCAGACACTAGTATTAGTGTATTAACAATTTATTTATATTAATGTTGTAAATTAGATTTTAAAAACTACCAAAAACAAATACAATTCCACACAAATCACTCAAAATGAAACATATAATGAAGATAAAATAAATTACAAGTTGCAAAACAGCAGCATCAAACTGTTTTAAAGGTGAAACAGTGTTAGATTGTCTTAATTGTAGATTGACATTAATAAAGACACTAAGTAAGTGTCTCAGCTTAGAGGGGCTGATCCTCTTTCTTCCCTGTGCTATTATCTGCCCTTAATATTGTATGTTGTAAATTTGATTTTTTTTTTAAAATACAACACAAATACCATTCCAGTGTATTGGCAGCAGATATCAGATCCACCCCACAGCCTCGTTTTAATTTGCGTGTGCACCTTTCTTTTAAGCAAGGTAAATTACAGCAAGCAAAAGCAAGGTAGTTACCATCAACAACAACAAAAAAAGCAGCTCCCATCATTCACATAAAGGAGCTGGCTCATAGAGCCAATTCAGTCGTGACCAACACATCACTATTTTACACTTGGGCTCGTAGTCTTTAATGTAAATGATCTATTCTGCATTTACGTAGCATTCGAATAGGGTTATTTAATTTGTATTATCTAAGTGGGTGATGCCCAGGTATTTGCAGATCAAATCTGATTCAAAGAGAACTGCATACTATTGCAACAATCCAAGTTTGAACACCCCCTCCTTTACATCTGTACTTTACATAATTATACATATAAATATCTATATCTCTATATAGCCAATATCTATCAGTCTGACCCATAAAGAGTTATTGTGACATCTAAATGATAATACTCTACAAACTCAAATACTCCACATTAACATTAATAAACTACAAGCCACCATGTAATTTCTATCTAATCTGCTTAGAACAACATCCTTAGGCCATGGCTAAGCAATGGAACATTTGTTGTCCAACTATATCTGCCCTTAAGCTTACTGTTAGCCTGGGTTGATAGAGGCAATTGAGGAATTACATTAAGCTAGGCTATAGCTAGTTTAGGATTTAGGGCTAAGAAAGTTTGAAAAGCCTTAATGACTATGAATATGATGGTTTCTAATACCAATACTTTAGGATTGATGTTACTAAAATTCAACCTTTTCAACATTTAAATGCAGCCATTCTTACACCATGCTGTAATATTTTAGATGGGTTAGCGGCTTCATAGGTTTCATTTTAGTGTTTACAGATGTTTAACAGAGACCTCTGAGGTCTCTGGGTTGACTGATGAATTACGTTTTACTTAAAAAGGTACATATCACCCCAAATATACTGACCTAATTCTTACAAGGTTTTAATTTGTAGCTTTGTTTTTTCTAATAACATTGTTGACATTGATTCATCTTGATTATCCAATGAGCTCCGTGTGACTGATGAGATCTGTGGAATGCAGGTCTTGGTAGTTTCATGGCTCCAGTGGGTGGGAAAATCAACTCCTTCCACATCCAAATCAACTGAGGAATTGGATTACACTCTCTAAGAGAGTTAAGATGATCTCCCCTCTAAGGACTTGGCTTGTTGATCTAGATATGTTTGGACAATGGTCTTTCTAAATGCACTTACATGTGAGGTGTCCCGCAGTGCAGTGAGCTCACAGCTGTGTGCGGATGACTAGATATCTTGGTGAGTGGCGGTGATGCCTGCTGTTCTCTGACATGTGTGCTGGCCTCTCCTTTGAACTGGGCACAGCAGAGAGGGATTAAGAGTGTGGGCTGGCCTCAGGGATGGGGGTTGTGGGAGGTGTTTTACTATGCGTTGTTTTTGTCCTTCACTGGGATTTTCATTTATTATCATTATCTAAATCACACTTCCTGAGGTCGAAAGGTTAGGACAGCCGATAGGATGTGATTAGAAAATCACACCTACAGTACACAACGTGTTTGTTCAGCGGTGAACTCCTAAACAAACTGTGTGACTGTCACATGAAGCCAGTCTGTACACAGTCTGGTATTGTAAAAACATTGTCATTGGCTCTATGAAGGGCACAATATGAGGATAGCATACTCACAGCAAAATGTATCCAAATCATAATAAGTAAAGGATAATACATTCATAAGCACAACAGAACATCCTGAAGCAGTTTACTTTATTTTGCAAGAACAACTTTCTAGACTTTATTCTGCTTATTTAGTCTGACTGTTAACCAAACACATCACCATCACTTTAATTTTATTAAAGTTATTTCCTTACAAGCTAAATTTACCACAAGTTGGCCCATGGGGACTTTCTACAAGAATTGTTTTTGGAAGTCAAGTCTCAAGGCCTCAAAAGCAAATTGCAAGACAGTTTTAAGTTTTACAGTCCTGAGCATAAAACAGCATTTCCTTTCAATGTTGTGTTAATACTGATTACACAGCTGAGACCATGTTCTTTCAACACATAGGTGTGATACTGATCTTCATGGTGTAGTTATGCAAGGGTAACCTTATAGCTGTCTTACCGTTTTTTATTCTATGAGATGTTAGTTAACCATTTTGGGGAAAGTACTGGTTGGCTTTGTGGTGATACAATAAATAGATCACTACCAGTCCAGTGTCTGTACGCTAATATAAAGCTACAGCCAGCAGCTTGTTTGCCTAGCTTAGCTTAGTATGAAGACTGGCTAGTCTTGCTTTGTCCAGACATAAAAAATAAGTTGGTGCCTGGTTTCTACCAGCACTTCTAAAGCTCCCTAATCAACACATTGTAAGCTATCTTGATTGTTTAATTCGTACAAAAACTAAAATGTAAAATTGCCAAGTTGTGGTTTTCAGGGGTTGTGTACTTGACTTGTTTTCCTTTAACTGTGGAGGGATCGGATCATTAATTAGTGATTCTGTCTTAGCAGTTACTGGAGCCAGAAAATCCTGAACTGACTGGAAATGAGGTGTGATGAGAAGGATTTTTGAATAGATTTAAACAGGCTGGCTTTTATTGGAGGCATGATGTAAAAGCCACCAGTGAACCAGTGACACTTCCATATTGTTCTGTTTTGAGCAATGGCATGAGTCGTTAGCAAATAAGAAGGGTATTCACCCGTGGTTCATAATTTATAAAGCTAATGTAATATTCTTGTCTTTTCAAGGCCGGTGGAGCAACCTTTTTAAACTGCCTTACAACTGGATAGGCACAGGCCATGTTGTCTACAATGGAGCCTTCTATTACAACAGAGCCTTCACCAAGAACATCATCAAGTACGATCTGAGGATGCGATACGTGGCTGCCTGGACATTGCTGCATGATGTGGTATATGAGGACACCACCCCCTGGAAATGGCGTGGCCATTCGGACATTGACTTTGCAGTGGATGAAAGCGGCCTGTGGGTGATCTACCCTTCAATGGACTATGACTACAACCAGCAAGAGGTGATCGTCATCAGTAAACTGGACCCTGGAGACCTGTCCTTGAAAAAGGAAACCACCTGGAGGACAGGTCTCAAGAGGAACTCGTACGGGAACTGCTTCATCATCTGTGGCGTCTTGTATGCCGTCAATGTGTACAACCAGAAGGAAGGTGAGGTGAACTATGCTTATGACACCCACACCAACAGTGATGCCATCCCACGCCTGCCCTTCATCAATGAGTACTCCTTCACTACACAGATTGACTACAACCCCAAGGAGAAGGTTTTGTATGCCTGGGACAATGGCCATCAGGTCACATATCGGGTAACCTTTGTTGACCAGTGAGCACAGCTAGCTCATGCCACAAATACAATAATCTCACAGTAGGTCTGCCAGTATGGCACCTAAATAGAAAGAAGATGCTCAGTATTTGACAGCCTAGAAGCAGCCATATTGGACTCAACAGGACAAAGGATGAACCTACACCAGCCTTCCAGTACCAATGCATGCTATTCAAACACCTGACCTCACAGTGTACCAAACATACATGTCACAAACATGTACTAGGACGTGTTTGTACAATATGCCAATGGCATGGATAGAGAAGTATGGAAATAATCTTACGGGTTGAGTTGAAGCTCAACGGGCAGAGCTTATATAGATTTCTTTACATGTTGATTCATGGAATGTCAGCAGGCTGGCTAACTAGCAAACAGATAGCTTGAATAGTTTAAGGAAAGAGTGTTAA
This sequence comes from Scomber japonicus, assembly GCF_027409825.1. Lineage (NCBI taxonomy): Eukaryota > Metazoa > Chordata > Actinopteri > Scombriformes > Scombridae > Scomber > Scomber japonicus. The sequence goes on along the minus strand of NC_070586.1, from coordinate 34,912,365 downwards.
AAACACAGATAATATTTGTGATATGGCCCATTAATTTCTGATAGGAGATACTTTGACACGCATGTTAGATTTACCATTAGATGCCATGTTGGTCATTACTGAGGTCTGGAAACCAACCACAACTGAGAGAAATAGGTTTATGTCAATCAAGATAGCACCATCCCAAACATAAGCCTTAATTAATACTTAAGGTATTTTTGGAAGTTACTAGTCAGCAGGTATCCCAGAAGCTGATCTACGAGTCAATGACTATAAACCATGAGTGAGACAGCAGATGGCAATCAGCTAATGCTTTTCAATGGATCAGTTCAATGCAATCAATTCTAACTGAAGCCAGCATCTAATTGCCTTTAGTAATCAGCCATGGTGGTTGTCAATTGGTTTGAACTTTCAAGGTCAGCTGACCAAAATAGCTATAATAATACACAATAATAATAATTTTGCATGGCTACATCTCTTATTTTTGCAGTGAGTAGCAACCAGGTATCCTAATCTTTCATGCTTCATGTTTTAACTTTTGCTTTTCAGCGGGCTTCAAATATTTTACAAAGCTCCTCCCACTGGCATTTAACTCAACCAATGAGATTATTCCTGCCTTCAGAGTAGTTCTAATACTGAGAAATGTTTGTCAAACTAAACTATGAGCTATTGTTTCACTTGCCCATCAACTCCATCCTGTCACCAAGCACTTTGATCATGATTCTACTTCGTTTGTTATTCCGCCCTCATGATGCTTCCTGTCTCTGTACTGTTGATGTTGTTCTGAGGGGTGTGTTGAATATAATATGAACTCCAAAATCCTATGTACACAAGTCTCTAAGCTTTTGTATTTACATGAATTAATTTGACAATTAATATCATACAACAGTTTTCTATTGTTTATGTCATTGTATGAAAGCATGCAGCTTTTGTCATTGTCTGTAACGTGCATAATCACTTGACATTTGTCACAGTTATTGAATATGTTGTACAGTCATGCTCGTACAATATGTGCACTGTGCCATTTGCTGTGCCAAGGTCAATAATGGACACCATAAACCTTTTTTTTTTTTTTTGACAATGACTGACAGTATTGCGTGAGGCACATAATGGAAATGTTAAGTTTTAAGACACACAACTCTTACAGCACTGTATAGTGGTGCATTGGTCTTGCACACTTTCCATCATTCATAGCTACATCATTTTGAATTTTCAAATTATCAGGAGTGTTTTGTTAACTTTATTAAAAAAATGGATTGCTGATTCCAATAAAGAAATGTGTTCAACTGCCAAATCTTTATACATACTCATGAAATATAACACAACATTTGAAACTAGCTGTGTGTGTGTCTATGCTATGAAATAAAATTTCCATTATGAAAGTCTGTTGTGAGCCTTATAAATCAATCCGCAGTGATCCAGTATATGCCATGGGATTGCAGGACCCGCCTTGACCATTCTGTGTTGAAGAAATGATGACCAGTGACTCAGATCTTCTGATTTCTGGTTAACCAAGCTCTTATGAGTTCTGGGGTAAAGGTTACCACGCTCTGCTTGATCTTAATCCCAAAATACATTGAAAGGAGAAGTCTTGGGTCATGGTAATATTGGCATGATTTCTTGGCTAGATGTTTGAAAATCTTAAACTTCAGTTCCAAGTAATGCAATTCTGAAGGGAGACATTGAAATAATCAAGAGCTGAATGGTGGGTGTGGTGGGTCCACGCATGTTCTTCATTTAAAAAAATCAACTCCTCAATTCTATTTAAAGAAGGTCCCAGTGTAGAGTGCTCTTTTTTACACCCAGATAATGAACTTCATTAATGACTGTAAGACAAGCCCCTAGGTTGGATGAGTGCAGCACTAATGGTGTGTCCAATCATGAACTCTGTCACGAAATGTTGACATGTTGTAATGGAACAATGGTGTCCATGCTAGCAGTGGTGATGAACACTGACAATTCACATGACCTATGCTACCTCAGTCCCAGTGCCTCATGGCCAACACAAAGGCTCCCCTGTTGCTAAATCAGGACTCAACTTGATCCTGTTCACATCAGCAGGGCCTCATGTTCATCAGCATCACATATTCGTCATGTATGATCTTCACAGTGTAAGGTGAGGGATGTAGGATGTAAAGCCATTGTCCCCATGTTACATGCCAATTTACAGCCAGAAACTGCTCTATTGCACCATATCATCCATGTTAATAAAGTAATTGGGTTAATGTAAGAAGAGGTTCTCTTCCAAGACCCCCTTAACATGAACCCCCCAACATGCCTCTGCTATGGTGAGGTCATTTTCTCCCACTATGGGGACCTTCCAATTACATGATCAACCCATATTTTCAAACACACACCCAGTTCTTACAATTCATGAGGTCCTCTGTGTATTAGTCCCATAATAAACATAAAGGAAGTCTACACAGTCAGCCAAAAATATACCAGAATCATTCTGCCGGTTGAAACACAAGGCAAAAGGTGACAAAATGACTGCATGGCATGGAATTTTGATTTACTGCCAATCATGCTGCTGTACTGTCTGCCACATGTTTTCACTTAGGTTGATTACAAAAAGAATCCCATGCTTTTGAAGTGCAGTGCATTGCAGTGTGACACATTGATCTAATAGAAATAAGTAGGATGTGAGAGAAGAATAATGTATTGCAGACACATTAGTGCTCACAATTAAATATGTGTAAATGGGGCTTGTGACAGTTGCTGTACAGAATACAGAGAACTCCAGTGTGACTTTCATTAAAATCCTTTGGGCTATAAATTGTGACAGTAACTTCGGAGAAAGAGTTGGCTGAACAGGATGCAAAAGCAGAGTAATGACAGCAAACATGCAGCGCCATCCTTTCCAAAGCTGCATGGAAACTTACGCATGGTCAACCTTCTGTCAGTCCCTTAAGCTTTATGCAATCTCATGTGTAAAATAAGATCCCAGGGTCTAATACTGAATAACAATCCAATTATGAAGTGCTTTTTTCACTGAACTTGTCTATGGGAGCTGGCACACACTCAATAATGTCTCATGTTTTTTGCAGTGGGGGCTTTCCTGAGGTTTAGGCGAGGGACTGAGGAGCACACCAAAGAAGGCCATTGTACAAGATACAATGGAGGCCTTTAGAGATTATAGAGGAGGAGTGGTTGTGTCAGGACCTCACATCAACATTTTGTAGCAGAGGCGCAGACAAAGATGCCCTGAAACGCCCACAGATTTTGGCATGTGATCAAGGAAAAACACTGCAAGGCCTAAACAAACCTAAACAAAGGTTATTTATGAGGCTAGAATACTTCAATAAGTCAACTTGATGAGGTGTTGACCCATTGCCCCTCCTGCATTTGAATCTATATATAATATAGTCTTTCAGATGAGATGACTGGATGACAAATAGTTTGGCAATTACAAAGAGCCTTAAATAAAACACCAAGTGGAATCTTATGCGTCTTTCCAAAATAGATAAAAGATATCTTTTATGTTTTGGCAAGGAAGGAAGCCCCATCTGTTCACTATGGTGACAGGAAAATAAATCTGTCAACAAACAGGAACAATAGAGCTATGCTGCATCTGGATGAACACTCTATTGCGCTTCATTTTAAGATTAAATGTATATACGTTGATAAATGGAGAAGATGGTGCAGCGCCTCGCTTCACACTCATACTGTAAAGTGGCACCCATTCAAACCAGGCTGTAACCACTGGCAACAGCCAGAGCCTGGATGACACTGCTGATGATGGCAGTGACATGTGTCTTCCAGATTTTCACAGGCAGGCATTCATTGAAGCCGTTCAGATTTGGCTCTAGTCTCTGTTGTTTTGTTGTTCTATGCAACTGTTTTCTTACTCTCACTCTATAGTAGCTGGTATTTAGATGAGAGTCATGTTTATCTTTGATCTTGGATATACATAGTTGGTTAAATAGACAAACACGGTCATAAAAATGGCCATGCAATGTGGTTGAAAACTATCACAAAAAGCTAGTGAGTAGACTTTGAGAGAAGATTATTTTGTCAAAGTTGTCATTTAGTTTGGCCTATGAGATGCATATTTAAAATGTTCATTTCATGAAGATAACTGTCTGATTCAAACAATGGCAAACTGTTTCCTTACTGCAGTAGAAATGTTTGATGACTTATTCAGTATTCGTACTTATCACTTACTATTTATTTTTATTCATTATTACTCATCTTCTAGGATTTTTTATGGATTTTTTTCATAGGTTTTACTTGAATGTTCTTATGTATCTTATTTATTGTAAAAAATAAATAAATAAAAAATCTTTACATTGTGCCTTAACATGTCCATGTTTAGGTCAGGTGGTGGGATTATGGTCCCATAGGACAACTGTCCCACTGCCTGGCAGAGGTTTAGAAGCCACTGTCACAGCTGCCAATCATGATGTGACACCCCCTACTAATATTGTCAAGTAACTAATTAAAAACAAACTTATCAGACAAATGAGCACTTGAACATACATCTGTGTGATAAGAACTACCTAAAATGAAAGAAACTTAGATTTTTTTAGTTTGGCTCATGATCTGCTAATATGGAGGGGGCAAAATGTATGACCTATACTGCAGCCGGCCACCAGGGGGTGATATAAATATTTTAGCTTAACTTTTCGTAAATTGTTGTTATATCCATATTTATATACTGTTGATTTCTACACCATTGACTTTCACATGAGCCTTAGCTGTTCTTTGTGTTTAGTTCAAATTAGCAAAAGCTATCATGCTAATACACTGGATGGTTAACATGACGTGCTACTTGCTAAACACCAGCATGAGGGCATTTTGACTGTCAGCATATTAGCATGTTGACGTTTAGCTCATTGCAACCACTGTGGTTATATGTACAACCTCAAAGAGCTGTTGGTATGATAGATTTGTTTCTAGTTTTCCATACTCTTTATTTATGCATTCCTACTGCATGTATTTTTGTACATTTCAATAAGGGTACACTGTGTTTCTTCACATGTTTAAATTGTGGGTTGTGCTACATTTAATATCCCCCCATGTGCTCCGTTATTACTGTTTTGTTTTTGTTCAGCTCTAGCAATAACCCGTCTTCCCCAGAGCAAGGATTCGGGTTTCATTGTACATATCCCATTTTAAACTCCAGGTCAGTACAAAGTTGTCTTTATTTGTATCTCAGTTACTGTTACTCCTAAATACACACACATTGTGCTCAGAGTGAAAGATCTGTCTCCATGTGTAATCACATCATCTCAACTAGGACTTCTCTGTCTATAAGAATTGGAGGAACAGTGATGACAGGCTCTAAGAAACACAGAAACATGGAGTCCACCAGAAAGAAATCCCCCTGAAATAAAAATCTACAAATTACTTCCAGACATATTTATCTTGGCAACGCCTTCTATGCTTGTTTTTGAGAAACAAAAGAACAAATATATAGACAGCTATCTATATATATGCTTTATAGGCACAGCATGAGGCATCAGGGTGTGTTGGGATGGGAAACCTAAGGTTGGTTGATGTGCTGTGGAGATGGGATGTCCTGGTTTTGGTCCTAGGCCAACAACAATGTACTGGGTTCAGAGACTAGAGACACACCTTACATCAAAAGGTTTTAATACAACCCACACAGAAACACAGTCCATCCTAACAGCTGCCATTGGCCAGCACTTATGGAACTACAGCACCAGAACCATTTCAGCCTCAGTCAACCCTGCCATCCGTCACCCTGCCCCACCCAACGCCAGACGCCAGCTCCAATGAGGCCAAATATGAACACTGCTTTGCAGCTGTTGGGGGGGTGAAGGAGTGTTGAGATGTCGCCTCATCGGAAACACCATTCATTTGTTCTAAATGTCAGTAATTTTTCACAGCTGTCAGAGAACTGAGGGGTATCCCAGATACAAGATACAACAATACTTAATGTGGAAAGGCTGACTGTTAACATAAATAAAAGATTTAGGTTTAAACCCCTCCACCACAAAACAACTCCTGTTTTAATGAGTCACGACTGCACAACTTCAAAACCAAAAGTAAAGTCATATTCACAGCTATACCTCATACACTGTGGAGAATGGAAATGTTAAGAAAAACACCACAACAAAACCAGAGGGATTATTTCATGGTAAATTGTGGATCAACATGTGTAGTAATGGAAATATAGTATAATGTCTTGTGTTGTTGCACTTGTAAATACACACAGTGAAATATCGGTCTCCATTAGTGTCGTCACGCCATCTTTGAGAAGTAATAGAAAGAGACCGAAATTTGGAGCAACATTCAAAGAGGATTTCTATTGTTGCAATTTTACAACCACAGCAGAACATCAGAACACCACTACAATTGCTGCTACTAATCTAAATACGATTATTGCTGCCTCTAATGCTACTGAAGTTCCTCTACTTGTTGTGTCTGCTACATTTACTACTTCTAACAGCCTAGGCTCCTGCTATTACTACTATTTTAAGTAGCAGTAATATAATGACAGTTACCAATAACTGTAGTAGCAGCAGCATTAATAGTAAACGTGGTAGCATCTGCCATAACATCGTACCGAAGGTAATGGTAGCACGGGCAACAGCGACAACTGCAGCAGCCTAACTTTGTCTTAGGACAGAACATGAAGTGAGTTTGAGAGGTATATAAATGAAATTAAAAAATATATGGGAATTCACTTGGGTAGCGCGGCTTGATGTGAATATGTATGGAAATTGAAAATGTTTCACCTTCACCTATCCTGAAGCTTGAAATGAATGAAAGGATTTGTACAGAGGGTAGAGGTGGAAAGTTAAAGAGACTAGAGGTAGATAACAGCAAGTAGCCAAGTTTCTGCTGAGTGCTGAGTTCAGTCCAAATTGAACACATGGTTGGTAGCTATCTTACAATGAATGTACAGTTGGTATTTTTGCTGTTTTGGTTGAATAAATACACACAGCTACAGCTACAACTACTTATATATGACTACTATCACTACTAATTTCATCACTATTTCTAGGATGATTAAGCAAGCTAGTACAACTAGCTAGTACAACCTTACTGCATGCCTACTGCTCACACAAACAATGATGCTGCTTGCTGCTATGACTGCCACTGCCATTCATAAAGGCCCTATCCATCCCAGCATCAACCTGTAGATTCTGACTATCTTTTCCTATGGGGGGAAGTTAGTATTCCCCACTTCCTGCTGTGCTACTTCCTTGTGGGAAGCAATGAGGTCACAGCCTGTAGACTTCAAATACTAATGCTGTACATAGTCTACATTGAAATAATAATCTATTCCACACCAGTTGACTGGTGTAACTGTCACTTCTATTGTTACTCCTTGTTATTATGTCTGCTACCACTGCAGACATAATACTGCTACTATATAACATCACAGTGCTGTATAATGTGCTTGTCATGCTTTGCAAAGCTTTCTAACATCATATGCTGTTTACAGTACATCTTGAAGCCTTTTTATGCTTTTCACTTCAATGTCTTTTAAAGTCTTAGACTGTCTCCTAACAGTTCACGACACCATAGGATTCCTCATGAGTTACAGAGTCCTGACATTTTGGCACCACTCAAGGGAAAGTGTTTCCTTTGAGTTTTGTGTTTATTTGTAACTGCGCTGCAAGTGAATGTCATTTTGCGTAGGCTTTGATCAAAGCGCTTATTGATGGCTCCATGTGATCCCAGACATACTTGACATTCAGCTCAAAGCCAGTTTCTCCCCTGGTCTGGAGGAATGCTTGGCTGGGTGACAACAGACTGAATCTGGGCTAATAAAGAATGTGACCATTGTAGTGACAGTCAGATCTTCCTTTTCTGTCAAGGGCCACCACCGCGTCTACTACAGATGGCTGTTGTCTGGAGGCTAAAGGCTATGACACATATTTCTCCTGCTAGAATCTACTCACACAGGCTTTATTCATCAGACAATACTAGAGGGGACTTCTGGAAATGATCAGGGTAGCATTTGAATTATAAATGGAAATGATAAGAACTTTTGGAAGATAAAAAGTCTTCCCTCAAAGTGTTTAGTGTTTATACCCCAGAGGGTGTTCTGCCCACATTGATAGCTTCACTCGGAGAGAAAATAACATCCAACAACAGAAAAGTTCTAACTTTTCTCACAGCAACAGCCAGGTGTCCTTTCAGAGTGTTCTTACACCTCTACCTGCTGCGTTAGTGTTAGTCTGGACTGGTGATCCAATTCCACATTTCCATATTTTAACAGTAGAAGGATGTTTTTATCATGTCTGCCATCAAAGTGGAGTCAGCATGATGGGAGTCATGTGTCTGCTTCTTCTCTGTGTGAATTCCAGCCGAATCAAAATAATTGAACCAACCAAAGAATCATAAATGCAGTATATTATATTGAAACTGATCTTCAATTTCCTTATTTTTGTTTGACAGAATACATAACATAAGCCTTTACAGACAGGGTGATGGTAATTTTCTCTGAAGTTTGCTTGGAAGATTGTTTTTACATTTTCATTTCTGAACAACAACAAACTCTTCCCCAAACAATATTTATTTTTATTTTTACAGTGGATCTATTGACTACATTTTAATGTGAATAGGTCATTGAGAACGATTAGCTGACTCTGCACCCACCCTCAGCTGCTCAGGCATTGGTTCATTCTCTCATTTGTCATCATCAACTATCAAGCAGCAGCTGACAGCTGTTTTTGGTGAATAAGCTCTAATAAACTCGCTCTACTATATCTGCCGAACAGCTGATGTTGCTCTGTGTCTGCTGTGTGTTTAAATAGAAAACTGTCTCCTAACATGTTAGCCATATTAACTTTATAAGATATTAATATGTCAATGTTGTATTTACAGCTTGTTACGTTGCCCCCAAGTGGCCAAAATATGAAGTTATCACTGTTTTAAATTGCATGCCGGAGATCATTCCGGAGATCATTCCTTGTTTGACTTACATTTTGCATATTTTTATATCTCTTTTTCTTCAGGCGAGAACTGCAGTTAAATAAACATCATACTGCTGTATTTTTACACAGACTAAGCCTGTTTAGCTTGAGCAGCTGTGGCTCAGGAGGAAGACCAGGTTGTCCACTAATTGAAAGATCGGTGGTTCGATTTCCGGCTCCTCCAGTCTACATGTCGATGTGTCCTTGGGCATGATACTTAACACCAAATTGCTCCTGATGGCTGTGCCAATGGTGCATGAATGTGTGTATGTAATTTCCTCCTTTTTTCTATTGTGCAGAAAAAGCAGGATACAAAGCAAGTGAAGAAAAAGTGCAATCCAAGAATTAAAAACAGAAAGAAAAACAAAAAGTGACACAATGCATTTGACAAAAACAGGAGGGACAAGAAGCATAAACACAAGATTTAGACTGATGAGAGGAACAGTGGATAAAACAGAAGACACCACAAAACATAAATAAATAGATAAATGAATTATCTCCTTATGAGCAGATTGGCACCTTGCATGGCAGCTCCTGCCATCAGTGTATGAATGTATGTGAATGGGTGAATGTGACATGTAATGTAAAAGCGCTTTGAGTTGCTGGAAGACTAGAAAAGTGCTATAGTAGTACAGTCCTTTTACCATTTAAGGCCCTTCTCTCAATCATTTTTTGCAAACCAGTTTCACACAAATGGATCATTTGGGTCTCATCCAATCTTCAGCATATCTAAGCTAGAGCAAAATATATATCAGTGCTATTGTCTCCTACTAATATCCTCCTTTATAATGTGATGCAAGGTTATAGATGCTCATGCCTGCACAGACTGAGGCCAGTTCATCACAGAGCAGACACACATACGAAACCCACAGCCAAACATGTTCACAACTACAGGGTATTTTTAATGAACTGTACCTGTGGAGAAAAAAAGAAAACATACACTTAAAATGACCCAAATCTGAAGAGTGTCCATAAGAGCCTGGGCACATTCTTGACAGTGAACATGATGTATTGAGACCAACTGTTGCTTAAATCAGTTTCACTCTGGTGTCAGAATGAGGAAGAGGGGTAAGTAACCCTGTGTAATCCCCTCTGGCTGGTTCACACTAACACCCATCCAGTGGTACAGATCAATTTCACCACTGGACATGTTGAAGTTGGGCATTTTTAATACACTCAATGCCTCTAGATCCACAGGGACGTGTCAAATATTCAACACCTAAAACCGCCTCTCACACATGTCATATTACCAGAGCTCAGACAAAAAGCAGCTCGAGCAACTGATGATGTTTTGAAACATGAGGTAAGCTGCATTATATCCTTACAATCACTCATACTTTGTTTAATGGAAGATTCAGGATGATGTATCTCACGTCTACTCTTGCATCGTGTTCCAAAGTGAAATACTGTTTACATTTATCATCATCTGTGCTCAATATGGGGTTAAATGTAATTAGTAGGGGATGTATTTCACACCCTGCAAGCACATATGGAAAGTTATGAAAAACAAAAGGCAGTCATACACATGTTTTGCAGATGACCTTGTGCACTAATCTAAGAGAATATGCTTTCAGAACAAAGAAAGCAGCTTGTGGTCATCTTCATGTAGAGGCCACGAAACCCCCTCATGGTTTACACCCCACTGCAAATATTCCTGTTGTCAACTCATATGTAGAGCTCCAGTGCAGGGGATGAAAGAGAGCAGTAATTCTTACCATAGAGACAAGGGATGGGAAAAGAGACGCCCAGACTTCCGGCATAGCAGTGATTTCACCCATTAGGTAAACCATGCCAAGGATATCAATGAGAGGAATCCAGTCTCTATGTCCCGCGGTCCTTAAGAGACAAGGGATCATGTGGCGGATCCCAGCACGCTGAATGATAAAAAGTCAAATATAAAAGTAGATTTACTGCCAGATGTTGGCAGAGCATGCTTCATTTCACTTGTAAAACAGAGAGGAAGGCAAAGTGAGCATGAAAGCATGAATAATTCCAGGACATTCTTTCTTGGGAATTGTCTGAGTTGTCTTAGGAAGGAAATGGCAGCAGGAGTAGATACCAAGGTGTCTGCAGAGGACAGATCAGCACTACTGAAAAAACTGGAAGATACTGTTTGTCGAGTGAAAGGGTGAAATCACAGCTTCTCGATTAAAAGGAATGATCTGTGACTTTACATGCAAAAGAATACGCAGTTCCTCAACCTGTTGAGGCATGTGTTTCTGGTTTACAGGAAGGAAGGTTCACAGGAAGTAGCGTGTTTTTGTTCAAGGTAGACACGTTTTTCCTCTTAAAATGAGATGAAAGGTTGGGTGTTCAAACAGCTACTTTAGTTCTAAATTTGAAGTCAGTGTAGCTTCAAAATCAGTGTCTGGATTTGTATATTCCTGGTCCTCCGAGGATACAATTGTCAGAGGTAAAATCCTAATGTTTCGGTGACCCCCTGAGCTTTCCTGAAGAAAGTCAAAGCTCCAGCAACACATGTAGTGTAGAAGAACTTTATTAATAGACCAATGTGTTTCAGCTTGCAGCCTCATCAGGGTCATCATAAAACAGATTACAAGCAACATTTAAATAGGGTATTTAAAAACAGAGAAATTCAAAAGGGTTAAAAAAAGAACCCACTTATGTGCATCCAGATATGCTTCAGTCAATGGTTAATCTACCAAGGTGGCAGGGCCACTCTGACAGGACAGGCAAACCACACAAATGTTTGGGGCCCCCAACGAAAACTTGGGAAAGGAGGCCTCCTACCAGTTGATAATGACATGTTTTGCAATGACAATAATCCCCCATGAAACTTCCCATAAACTGTAGTGCACCAAAACAAACCCAATACCCCCCTTGGGGGGACCCCTTTGAGCGATAGCGAAGGTAGCCTACTACCTGATGACAGCTGAAGAACGTTAGCATAGTAAACTGGCATCATACACATTATATGTGACATGGGTGACATCATATTTGGTCCATGAATCTGAAAAATACAGCCTAAAAACTGCTGCTTGTAATGTGTTTTATGATGACCCTGATGAAGGCTGTAATCCAAAATGTGTTAATGTATTAATAAAGTTGTTCTAAACTATAAGTGTTGCTGGAGCTTTGACAGTCTTCAGACATTTTTCCCTTCTCCAAGCACCCTGGAAGTGCCTCCTTTACCTTCTTGTTTTTCCTATAAGCTACATGAAATTGTAGTGCTGCAGTGTAAGTGATGAGAAATTATGAAAACAATGTTGCTACTGGCTGGACACCAGCTTATTAAAATATTAAAAGTCCTGCTGTTGTGTTATCTTGTAACTTACATGTAAAATGTGTCACATACAATAAAACACATAAAAATCACATACAATAGCAGTTTAAGAGCTGCTACTATTATTATAATTTCCTTTATTTTTATTGGTAAAAAAGTTGGCAGCATATAATTAATCAACAGAGAAGAGCCAAGTAAACATTTCTATAAAAATAAACTGCAAAATCGCTCATTCCTATTTTGAATTTGCATTTTTAAAAGTGATTTGAATAAGTATGTTTTCAGGATGGACTTAAGAACAATAAAGAAGACAGAATACAGCCAATATATTCAAACAATCAGTAACTTGCAGAAACACACTGTTATAATTATATGTGAAACAATAGTGGACCCCAGAGTAGAGCTCAGACAGGGAGGCTTTGTAAGAGTTGAGATAAAGACAGTTCATTGTAAAATTGCATATGCAGCAGATTCTACTTGGGGGAAGCTGAGCAGGCGGCGGTTACAGTAGCTGAGCCGGGTGTAGTGGAATACTGCATGCTTCAGCAGACACAGCAGACGGATGTGGGACAGAGCTGAGCAGGCAGACTGGGGAGGACTGGAGGTGATGAACCTGAGGCTCAAGTAAACAGAGGATTAGTAAGGGTACCACTACACAAGAGAACAACTACTTGAGCAGGCAGTTTAGGATGTGTCTATACCTGGTAGTGCAGGCTTAAGATGAGTGGATGAGCAACAGGTGTGCAGGTGAGCTGGATCACCACACCCCAGACTGACACACACACACACAAACAAACAGAAACTAGAGAAACATAAAGGGGGGGGGGGGGGCAAGGCGAAACTGTGGGAGACAATAGGAATGAGAGAGAGACCCTGCCTAACCATGATAAGCACTGTCCATGACAAAAAAGAACCACTGTGAAGGGAAACAAGAAATGACAAGGAAAGAAACAAGTATTTACTTCCATCTTTAATTTCAGTGCATCTCTAAACGTTCAAATGATACTTTTCAGCTTGGGATATATATGTATTTATAGTCGCATTCATTCGTCTGCCAGTCCCAGCTGCTATTGCTGTTGTTTTGCATGTTGTCATAATGCATTAGCATCGCTTGATTCCAGTCAATGGAAAATAATTGAAATTTTACAGGATGACATCAAGTTTTGGTGAAATCTGTAATAATTTCCCCATGAAATCAGCCATGACAGAGGGTCTAAGTAGAGAGGGGAGCATATCATGGTACACATTATAAAACACTTTGAAACAAATTTGTGATTTTAGGCTGTATAAATAACACTGACTCCATTTGGCTGTTGGGTAAAACCTTGTTTCTAAAAATGACAGCTGTTTAGGAGATTATAACCATAGTGTGTCATGCATTTAAAAGTGTTTTCACTAACCAAGACCACACCCACAAGAGGCTTTAAGATGGTTTAATTGAGAATAAAGATAGAGAGGTGAGATGTTGAATGATAAATGGTTTGGTGGACTGGGGGACAGGGTTAGGGATGGAGGGTGAGGAATGAGGGGATGAAGGGAGGGGAAAGGGTCAAAGATTGGACGTATGGTAGTTTGTCAATGAGATGACAATGGCTGATGGTGGGAACTGGGAAGGTAGGATGGAACTTGGTGGGGGTCAAGAGTCTTGGTGAAGGAGCTGTCTCATCAGTCCATCAGCTGGATAGAGTCTCCTATCCGTGTGTTTGAACAAAGGAGAGAGAATGGTTAGTGAAAAGGGTGGAAGGGACTTTCAAACTGAGACAAAAGGGGAGAGGAACGGATAAGGTGTGCCTAAATACTCCATTGTGCGGAAGTGGAATGTGTACGAGGCGTGGTCTTTGTTCCAGAACTTTTTGTTTGGGTTTTAAAAAGGTTTTTATAAACCTTGGTGGTCCTTAGTGGATTCAACCCATGAGGAAGTCTGTAACTGTTCAAGGAAGTGAATAATCATAATACATAAAAAAACAAATGCCATAATCATAAACACAACTGACAACAGTGGATTATTAGGTGACGTGTCAGCTTGGAGAGATCAGAACCAAACTGTGGACACATGTGACAAAGATGTCAATGTTCCCATCACATTATGTTCACACTGTCAGGGAAATTTCTCAGAAATAGTCTGTCCTGGATTAAAAGACTTGTTATGGGTTGTTTTAACAAAGGACATCTGGATTGGTCGATGGTTTTAATGAGGACACACTTTTCCTGCTATTGGTGCACATCCTGTTTCCTGTATTAGATTTATTTGACCTGGAAATAAATAATGCACTAGTGTTGAAAATTGAATTACAAGTAAAATAACACTGACTAATAATGTGGCTGTAAGCTAAAACATATTAAGTAAGTAAGTGCACTATAAAAAGGAAGAAACATCAGTAAATATACATGAACAGTAAAATTTCACATAATTTTTTACACATTTCAGAATGTTATTAAGTGTCTGTAAATGTTCAGTTCATGACTTAAATTTCATAAAGGGAAAAAACACAAGACGTTCTGTTACAAATGGGGCCTGTGCCAAGAATCATACAACATTAATGCATTTTTACATGGCTAGTAAGAAGACATATAAAATACTATGAGAAATCCTTGCCCAGACAAGTGAAAGGTCTTCAAAATAAAAGGTCTTCAAAAATAATGTGAAATAATGCTCATTCTACATAATAGCTGTACTTTAGCAGGAAATACACTGAAATTCAATTTTAAGGTTAACGTCTATAATAATAAAAGTGTTTCCTTTAAAAACTAAAGTCAGATCATGCTCATGCTGCAACATAGCTATAGTTACAAGGTTGTGACATGTTTTCCTTCTGGGTTTCTAAGTTATGTCCCTTTCCAGATGAAATACTGGAGAGTATGACACAATGATGGGAAAAGAGGCTGTATTTGTTTGTATTGTAATGTTCTGTGGAACTTTTTCTGCACACAATTTTGAAACACATGCTCAATTACTCTTAAGTACGTTCAATTGACACATCACACACACACACACACACACGCACGCACACACACACACAATCTATTTTCCAAGAAAACAGAGAACGTAAATCTGAGTGGATATAAACTGATGAGAATAAAGCTGCCTCTGAGGACATTGTAGCATGTGTGTTTTGGAGTTTGACTCTCCTTATCAAATAAATTCAGTGTTAACAACTTAGCATATGAGTCAACATGAGAGATGGAAAAAGACCAGATTATCCCAACTAAAGAGCCTTCTTCACTTGAAACCCTCAACAAACTTAGATACACATTAAAGTTTGTGTATCTTGTGAGGGTAAACAGATCAGCACTGGTTAGCTCACTCACATCTACAACCTGCTCAAACTATTCATCTAACATCCACATTCTCGTTCTGCAGCTGGTTGAGTCAGACATCTCAGCCATGTAAGCAATGGACAGTCATGTTTGTGTATTTTCAGAGGCAACATGGCATGACAGGCTTATATTTCGATTAGCTACTGTGTGACATTGGTAGCAACTTCCAGGGTGGTCTGTTGCAACACGAGAGAAACATCAGCTGTCCATTACTGTTTCCACAGAGACAAGTACAGACAAACAAGTCAAACAACACAAAGTTGCCCCACCTTAACTGGAAAAGGTTGCTGATAAGATGTGGGGGAAAACATATTATTTAAGGTAATATCTTAACTCTTACATACTGTTCATATCCTGACTCATAATTAGTCTCTACGCCAATTAACACTCATAACTTCCATATCAGTCATTGATAAATGGTTTGTTAATCTTTAATGAAGCTGTCAGAGAGCAAAAAAAAGACATCCAGTCACTATATAGTGGTCCAGGAGAACATTTTATAGAATATGAAGAATTAAAAAAAACATGTTTGAATGGTGATTTTTGAATTTTGTAATAAACACAGGTCCAATTTGGACATATGCATATACAAAAATATTTATAATTTTTGTATATTTGGGGTCACATCAGGGAAAGCCCATCTAGGAGAAATATGTATATGGTGGTTTTACAGCTCTCAAATTCAAACAATGGGTCAAATTTATCTATATTAATTTGTCTATATGGAGTCAAGTTATAGTATTTGTTACTTTTTTTCTGTTCAAACTACATCAGCAACTAGTTGTGTTGTCAAAGGGTTGAGTGACTTAGTCTTGTTGAACAGTCTGGCAGTAGTACAGTATAGTAGCCTCGCCCTTCTAACCCAATCAGAGAACTTTAGGGATGGGCGCTCACAGCTGTTAATCAATACATGACCGCACTTGTGGTCAAGGCTGTGGACATATCTTTGTTTTTCTCACAGGCTCCCGATACCTGCGTTGGTCTAATTGAAGACCTCCGCTGCATCAGTCCCAGGGGAGAGATCAATACATAGGGTCTACAAGGTCATGAGAATGCTGGTGAAATGCTGGGTGGAGTGCACTGAAGCAAGGAGAGGATGGGTAGGGAGGAGTTGAGTTGTTTGCTTTCCAGAACTTGCACATTTAACTTTAATTTCATCCCATCTATTTGTTTGACACAGTATGATGTCAATTCTGGAGTGTTATGTGTGATGATGATTTATTGAAGATATGACAAAGACTTTAGTCTGTTTAAAATGTAACAACTGAATTACACCTATTACTTACTAACCCTAAACCTCACCCAGCATTTTGAAAACTTGCACTGCTCTCTTGCAGTGTGTATGGTTAAATGTGGAGGCCCCACGGTTAGTCTTGTTGTATGTAGTCCACAAATAGTCTGGAGCATTAGTGAGGAAGATACGATTTCTATGACAAGGATCAGTTAGAAATGGGATTAAAATGTCAAAGTATGCATGCATGTGTGTGTCTCTGTGTGTGTGTGTGTGTGTGTGTGTGTGTGTTTTGCAGCCTGAAGACCACAGCAGTGGGACATGACTAGTTTGCTTTGGATACCAGTCCGGTTTTAGACACAAACACACATTCCTCTGCCGTGGTGATCACTAGCTCCAGCTTGGCTCATCATCAGAAATCATGACCCTGACTATCCCTGAAGAACTGACCTCAAAATAGGAAATAAATCAGGACTCTGAATTTTGGAATGTGGGACCATACCATGCAAAAGTCAATGTTCTCAGTACCGAAAAGGCGTTGCTTCCTCCACATGGAAACACACTTTTTTTATGTGAAATTCATTTGTGAGGTCAGAGCACATCAGGGGTTTTTATAACACTCTTGATACACTGTTCGCACTGGCAAGAATGTGTGGAAATCCCTGCTTGCTGTTCTCCTCCCAAGGGAAATGTCTTTCTCCACTGATAAAAACTTCAATCTGTCCTCAGAGATCACAGGTAACACCATGAGGCCTGAACAAACTCACATTCCCACAACTTCCATCAACAGTCCTCCTCCCAATTGGCCAGCAGCTATGCCAGAGCTCACGCAGAAAAAAGCTGATTATGAAACCAAACATTTACTTTGAGTGTAACTTCACTTCGCACTTGTAAAACCTTTCTTGCGTCATGTGCACAACCCGTTCTTATTGCCTAATGTAGCATGCAACTTGTGTAATGAGCGGTGTTGAATACCACAAAGTGTAATTAAAAGTAGTCTTGTTTACCATTTGTAGTTGTTTGGTGTTAAGTTAGGGTTAGGGTTAGGTTCATAGTATAATTTCAATTGGTGAAACGGCAAACTGTGTATGCAAAAGTAAGAATGGAAATGGAAAATGGAAATGGAATGGAAGAAAATACAGCTGGAGAGGGAGGACTGTGCACCCTGGGATATCAAAGCTCTTGCACCAGCACCAGTGCCAATAACAAAATCCACCTACAGAGACAATCCTATTATCCACAGTACCACTCGCATATGGAAACAAGTTAAGAAATCCTTCAATTTGACAGCAATTATTTTTTCTGACACCCTTCTTAAACAATCCATCTTTTTCCCCCGGCTATAATGATGGCCACGGCTTTTTTACAATGGAAACTCAAAGGTATACACTCAGCTGGGTATCTTACATTTTTCAAGTTTCCAGCAACTGCAGGATAAATAAAATTTCATGTTTGACCAATTTCTTCAGATACCTACTGTAAATTCTATTAAACAACACATGCCAAAGTTTGCTACTTCAGAAATGTATAAAATTTTTGTCTAAAATGTTTTTCCAGCACTAAAAAGATAATATCGTTCCTATATGACAAACTACAAAGGCTGAACTCACCCTCCGTGGAGACCATTAAACAAGCTTTAGGAAAAAGATGTGGGTGGGGAGATATCTCAAGACATCTGGGATGACCGTCTAAGCTATGTACATACATTTTCTATAAATGCCTGACAATGCATAATTCAATTTGAAGCGCTACATAGGTTGTAATATTCAAAGAGTATCCTCCACAGTAGATTGCCTGAGTTATCCTGAGTGTGATGGCTACACTGCTTGATCTTCTGTCCAGTGTTGGCCATATATTGGGACATGTTCAACATCTTCTCCAATGTGACTGATTTGCTATTACATCTGACCCCACACTGATCATCCTTGGTGCAACAGAGACACTGAACACATTAAGGGTGCCTCAGAGACAATTCATTGGCTTGTAACAGTGAAGAAAGTTCTGCTCCAGCATTGAAAATACATTGGCCCCTTCAATACAGCAGTGGTTAACTGATATGTCTGGTACTCCCCACCTTGAAAAGATCAGGTTTGCTCTGAGGAACAATCTAGATTACTTTGGGAAGACCTGGGCCCCTGGTCTCGTAACCATCAGACAGCTCTGGAGGAATCAGACTAGAATAGCTGAGTCTTGTTCGTGTTACTGTAACCCACACAACCCCCAGCCCAATCCAAACGGTGACATTATTCAGGTTATCCATCATTTCGGACAAAAAGGTTCACCACACCTTGAACTTTCTTCTGAATGTCCACTTGTACACAAGAAACATAATCAAAAAAGCGGATTGCAATGAAAGGATATTCCTGCTCCTACAGGAATGAATACTATTGATTTAAATGGTCCTATTGCCTTACCTCTCGCGCTATCCTCAGGACAAACTTTATTGTGCTGTTTCATAAAGATTCCACTTTCTATGACCCAAGCTACTGCCACCTTCTCGGTTTAATAAACACAGCATTATAATTCACTTCTGTTCAACACTGTTCCACATCCAAGGACCAGAAAATCATAGAAGTGTCATCCTGTATGTTATATGTAATCTATACAGTTGATTCTAGCCATTAAGTGACAATCTTTCTTATTTTAAAGCTGCATTAATCATTTTCTGGCCACTAGGGTGCAGCAAACCTTGAGCTGACCGTCTTACAGTTTTAATATACAGTGTTATCACCTTATAAAGTTGCTCTGGCTTATATGTTAGGAGACACCATTAGCAGACACAGAGCAACATTATTGTCCCAGTGTTGTTTGAAAGTCTGGAATATTTTCTGAGTTGAATGATAATTCTCTGGGGATTCATGCTGTAAAGTCACACACACTTATTTGACTCACTCTTAGCATGAAATAAATATTGAGCAATGCAGATTTGACTTCAGTCGGTGTAAAGTCCGGTAAATGTTTCTGCATTTAGTGGCTGGTGGTAACATAATTGTTTGGTGAATCTAACACCGTGTCGAAAAGGAGAATTAGAACTACCACAGTTTAGTTTAGTTTATTTCATGTAAGCTCTGATGCATCAATTTTTAGGCTATTTTCCTTGTAGAAGAGGATGTCCAATGCTGGCACAGCAACCGCAGCCAGCTCCACCATCTCTACAGGCAAACTTTCAGACAAAATTGGACACATGATTAATGACTCTTTTGTGACTTGTTGCAGTCTCAATGACTAGAAAGCATCACATTCTCAGAGCTTTTCATTTCCCACAGCGTGTGTTACAACATGCTTATGTTGTTGTCACACTCATAATGTGTTTATGATATACTAACATGTGATACATGGGCAGCACAGCTGTACTAGTTTATTACTTTATGGCTTGGGATAGAAAGAATTTGCTCCCTAGGCATTTTGGACGTGTTCTGGCAATAATTCTTGTAATAATTCCTTTAGTATGTACATTAAAGTTCTTTACAAAATCATGTTGCCCAAATGTTTTACTTTCTTGCATGGTCCAATGTTAAAAAAAGCCTTCCATGCCTCTAGCAGATCATGTGTCTTTCATCCACTCAGTGTGCACCATGTTTAAACACTCTCATCAAAAACATTACTTCAGGCTACCAGCAGATTTCACGGTGCTGAATGCTGCTGCTTCATTACCCAAAAACCTTTGCAACAGCTGAAAGGGTGTAACAATATAACATCTCTGGCTGCTGAAGTCACACAAGCTCGCAAGAGGTGTAATTAAACACCTCATCAGCTTTCTGCGGATCCAAGAGGGATGGGTGTGAGTCTTTGACAGAGTGAAGCCTCATTACCCCCCACCCACATAGAACAACGCATCCAACTTGCTGAGTCTGAGAAAACCACGATGATATCATGGTTCAGACGAGGAAAACCCCCTAATTATAATGACAGGGACATAGCGTGAAGATCCTTTGGACAAGGGAATCAGTGTGGTGAAATATTTCCAAATTCACACACATCAGCACACACTAGGACTCTTTTCACAAAGGGGGGAACCTCTTAGAAAAGGGGGAAGTCAGGGAGAAATTGGTCAATAGGGCCTGTGTCAAAAAATTAGATAATTGAGGATTACATGGATTTTAGTGACCTAATCTGTTCCAGTGGCCGACACTGAATCATTGCAGTTATGTTGAAACACTGATAATACAAAGTGCGAGAAAAGATAAGTTTCAAAATGTGTCAAGTCGAATTGAACTTCAAATCAAAATAGCTGAAAAAGAGGTCAAACTAGCCTGGAAATGTTTCCAGGACTTCAGCTGATGTGCAGTTGTGAGAGGACATTGCATCACAGCTGTGGTTTGAAGAGTTTTGTTGTCAGGATTTTTGCATCAGTGGCAACTTTCAGTGACATTTCCAAAGTCTAGACAAACGCTGTGGGAGTTGCAAAATGTATGATCTCCCATGGATGACCTCTAATGTTCCACCTATAAATAACACATCTATTTCTTTGGGAATTCAAAACAGTTACATTTGTTATGTGACTTGGCTGTTGCACTGTGGATCACCCTGCAGAATGAACTGATTTTATTGGGGGGTTTCCAGATGCCCGTTGGTAACAAACCTGCTGGTACGTTTTTACCTAAATGAGTCTTAATGACTTAATGACTTTAGTGATCCCCTGACTTTTCCTCTAGCGCCACCATGAGGTTGCCATTTGGCACTTAGAGTAAAATGACAGTTGTTGGATGCATCAGTAATACATGGACAATCTTGGTCTTTGTGAACTTTGGTGACACTTTGGTGAACTTTTCCTCTAGCGCCCTCATCAGAACAAAATCTAACTATATGTCTAATACTCTTTTTTATATAATAGCATATTTTTATAATGAGCATTACAGCATCACAGAGCTGTTGTGTGGCTGTAGACTCTTAGACTAGTCTTAGTTTCTCAGGCAGAGATTAAGACTAGTCCTAGTCTCAAGATAAGACTCTGAGAAAATATCCATTAAGAAACAACCCTAATCTTGGACTAGAGTTAATCCCCGTCTGGGAAATCAGCCCTTAGTCTTGTTGATGGATTCTTATTCTGCTTATACTAGTTTATCCATCTACTGGCCAGAGCAGTCCACTGGGACAGAGGGATGAGAGACCGTTGAAAAGAAACTTATACTGGAGGACAAAAGCTCAATGGATGATTTAATAGAAGTACACCATTTCCACATGAATTCCATCAGACCAGCTTGTTCCCTCATGTCATGCTGTACACTATACTCCATTTATAATAGACACTCAATAGTGAGATTTCAGCTGCCTAATAATAATAATGTCTATTACATGTTACATCTAGCAAGGTGTAATCAGGGATTCTGCAATCTAAGCACAGAAGAACAATCATGCCATGTCTTAAAGTTCACAATACAACCATAACCAGCTGATTATTGTCAGTGTGACAGTGGGTGGATG
Organism: Scomber japonicus; assembly: GCF_027409825.1. Lineage (NCBI taxonomy): Eukaryota > Metazoa > Chordata > Actinopteri > Scombriformes > Scombridae > Scomber > Scomber japonicus. The sequence goes on along the minus strand of NC_070586.1, from coordinate 34,890,275 downwards.
CATTTTGTAGTGACAAGTATAAAAGCTGAGCAGACTGTTGCTGCCAGGAGCTTTTATCCCAGAGTACAGATGGAAATGAAGAGGCTTCACCTCTCATGACTGACAGAAGAAGCAGAGAAGAAAATGTTTCCTTTTCCCTCACTAAGTATCCACCCATATTAATAGTCATGGTGTACAAACTTTAGAGCCCAAGTTACCAGAGGTGAACATTTCGTCTATATTTTTGTGTCATACCCATACCTTTTTTTCTGGTTTTTACTTCCTTTCAGTGTGTTTTTCTATCATTTCACTGTATTTCATCCACAGTAAATCCAAAGAAAGCTGAAGTCAAAATGTTTGAATATCTGTCCTCTCCTTTTCTTTATGATATCTTTTAGTATAAAGAATCATGACTGGCCGGTTAAACTTCTGAGTTTCGAAATGCAAACTTTCTTAAACATTTTATGTATCTGTAAGCAGCAAGCAAGCATAAGAACTTGTAGAGGCCGGAGCACATTGACAGTGATACAAATCAGAATTTATTACATATGCTGATGTTTTTGACACAAGCGTGACTTCTTCAGAGTTCAAAGATTAAACCGAATCACATCCTTTATGTAAAGTTTCCAGGGCAACAGGATGTGCAAGACAGTACACATTACCATGAATAACAACTTTCAGAATTCTATTTACACTATGCAGCAAGAACAGCTCATATATCCTTCAATCCTACATCTGCACTCAACAGTATAATCTAGAGAAGACTTCCCACAGAGAAACCAACAGGGCAATGAAAATGATAACTGTTAACTTCACTGTAAAGAGCAAAACCCAGCAGGTGCACATAAAAAGAACAAATGTGAAAGGAATATAGAAAAATTAGGTCAATAGATAAATACTCACAAATGACAATAGAACATTTGGAAGAAACTATCAAAATGGCCTGATAAATAGCAGGATCACTGAAGTCTAACTATCAAGGGTGCAATACCAATATCTCCACATCATGAATGTTATATGACCTCAGTTAGTCTTATTACATTGAATGTCTAGATAATCCAAATACCATCAAATAACACATAATCAATGCTGTGTCTGCTGTCAGCAGGACTGACAAAGAGAGATTCACTATGAATAGACATTCCATAGTAATTCATAGGAATGTAGCCAGAGGAAAAAAAACATCATTCATCAGTAAAATGCTTCTCTCTGCTTTAGTTTGGCTCTGATATCGCCTCCTCTTTAACTTGTATCCCTCATTCACAAAGGTTCATTAAAATGCTCATAGTTCATGTAACATTTAAATGTATCTTTAAAAAAGTCCCAGTGAACAGAGTGGAGCTGTGCCAGCTTTGGCACAGTGGTCACAGTTGGAATTGCGGACACATCGACATGTGGACTGGAGGAGCTGAGAACCGAACCACCAATCGGAGAACGGCCGTTCTACGTCCTGAGCCACAGCCTTTAACCACAACCAGTTGTGTTGTAATTCTAAAATGCTCTTAACCACATTCACTCTCCTTTAAAGCTACACTGTGGACAACATTCGTCCATCAATTCACTAGAAACTGGAAAAGTTGGATAGGAGCCTCGAACGATTTAAATGCCTTTCAACAAAACTGTCTTTGACACTTTTATGGACGAAGTTTTAAAAGAAAGTCAGTCACTTACATGACATCATGCAATTCAAAGTGCAATGCGTACTATGCATCATTTTTGGTCAAATCCTCCTTATTTCAAAATAAATAAAGCCACTGCCCTTTGCAATGATTTCATGACTTTTACCTTAAGATGACCCTGTTTGGTAAAATAAGGTTTTATTTTAATCCATAAATGTATTTATGTATGTCAAAATGAAGGCAAAGACCATGCATCAGTGATTTGAGGGAATGTGTCATTAATGCTAATGCTGACATCCCCTCAAAATGTGTATATAATCTGGATATAAAATGGTGACTCTCTCGACAAAGACTGCCTAACAAGAGATTGAACCCTTCATTCGTTGCCATTATATCAGGTTATTACATATAAATGTGAAGACTCTTGGACCTTTTGTGGACAAAGAAATAAAACAGAAATAGAAGGATTATTTTAGGATGGTGAATTTTAGTGGGAATTTGAGTGGATATGGATGGGTTAGGGTAGATGAAGGGTGGGATAGAGAGGAAGAAATGACAGATGAGGGGAAATTATTTGTTGACACTGTTTATTATTAAATCAACTGAATTTTCCCACTAGAATCATTAAAGGTTACAATTACCAATATAGAAATAAACAGAGGATTGATGGTTCGACAAACAGCTTCTGATACAATCTCCTCCTGCAATAACTGCTGTTGTTCTGTGTTTTCTCAGAGCATTTATCTCAGCTGTTGCCCCAGCTGTCTGACCTAGTTAATAAGGTAAGAAACACTGCAAAGTTTTATGCGTGTGACGGCACTGGTGAAAGGTCATGTGAAACATTGTCCCTAAAGGCCTGTGAAAGCCACATACACATGCTTCCCATTATAACCTGATAGATGAGGCTGATTTTCTAATGTGCTAAACATAAACATCCTTATTGAATCAGTTCCAAAGTGGCGTGACCTATGTTTTTTTGTAAAATAAGTTTAAAGTCTGAAGACCTGCTGAAACCCCCGAGAGGTTACAACAGTCATTACACTCCGAGACGCAAATGTGAAGTGATGGTAATTTGACTATTCCCAGAGCATCACCTGTCATTGGAGCTGTAAAGGTGGGTCTATTGGAAAGATCATGCGGTCATTCAAAAACAAAGGAGTATGAGGTATGACGAGTATAAATTAAATACTTTAGGAGTTTTTACTACTACTCGTGGAATTATAAGGGGTACCGCTCTTCAGTTTGAAGAATGTATAAGAAAGTCGTGAGGTCTGAATACAGGGATCTTCATTTATGTTCTAAAACAATACACAAATACAACGACTTGTCAGGATCAAGATGTTTATTGCAGACAATAAAAAAGCATGTCGGACTAAAGCCAATCGAAGTTTGATTTAGAATCGAGCTCTTTGCATCAACTCCCAGACAGAACACATGGCAGATGGTTCCCTACTGTTTCCCTTGTGAAACAGATAATGAGGTGAGCGTCATACCAGCATGGCGAAGCAGACTTGGCGATCCTCGGGTTGCCAATGTGACAGCCAGATGAGAGCAAGTTCAGAGGAACACTTTGGTTCAGAACTTCCCCAGGAGAGTGAATCCATAACTGGAAAGGCTTAGACTGGCTGAGACCATACAGCAGACACACAGCAGGGTTGTATGTTGTTGGTCTTGATAGTTTAACAGTCTGTAGAGTTCTGTACTGGAGCTATTACTAACAAAAAGCATCATTGGAGTGGCTATGATAGCTGTTTTTATAATAGTTTTTTTATAAGTTTATATGTATCAAATGATAATCTAATGTGAAAGGCATAGTGATGAACTTACATAGAAACTGCAGCTCCCCTCAGCTTTACAGAGCTTCATAGCCAGTTTCAGCTCATTGTGTAGCTGTCCGGCTGAAACTTTACTGTTTTGGTTCACGCTCAGCGTTCTCATAGCGTCATTTTTGGTCATGGCAGGTGACAGTTTTCAAAGAAAAAGCTCTAAAAAGTCACTGTGCACTACCTGCTCAGCATCAAACAGCAAGCAGACACAGTTAGCTGTAGACTAGCTGGTGAATATACTGTAGTGGAGCATTTAGCAGCTGAAGAGCCAGTTATTTCCCTCAGGAGTTAGTAGAGAGTAAAAACAGTACTAAAAGAGAGTGAATATTGTACTTAAAATCACCAGGTGACACATTACAGTCATTTCATACATTAGCTGCTTTCAACAAAATAGATAGATAAAGAAATATATAAAGAAGGGGCACAACAGTTATATAATCAATGTAAAGTATCAAAAGTGAAACTTGTCACTATGTAGAACAACCACTTTCTGAATCCTATATGTAGGCCTATAGTTGGATTATTATTATAATGCATTAATATTTTACTGCTGTGGTTTGTCCAGTTGGAGCTGACTTTAACTAATTTAAATTTAATAAGCATTCATTATATGTTATTGTCAGATCATCTTCTATCTGTAGTGTAGTATGTAAAGAGTACAGTGCTGTAGAATAACTAAAAAATAACTAAAAACCCAAAGGACAGTACTTGAGTAAATTAATTTGATTGTTGTAAGCAGCATACAGTACAGAGATATTGAAGTGGAAAAACAAAAGCAAAACACAAACATATGGTAGAAGTATCACTGTCGCATTGGACTGTCCATCCATCCATCCAGACGTGATTTATTTCCACTTTTCTTCTTCAAATGGAATTATGTGATTATCAAAATGTAATTAAGTATATTAAGTTCCTAAAACAATTGGATCCCCAAGCAAAGTATAATAGAATAGAGTGACTTTATGACCTATCTCAATATATGTGCATGGTTCATCCACTTGGGAGCAGGAACATGCTGAGCAGATTTCATGGCATTGTGCCTATTAGATTGTAACATACAACCTGCGGTAAGTTTTCTTTTTGTCCTGAGGATGGTGCCAGAAGAAAGTTCATGAAATGGCCAAAATGGAAAGGGTTCATCCCCCTGGGAAGCATAAATATGCTCTGTAAATGTCAGGTCGGTCTGCTGTTTAGATTTGAATAATAATTATTTACAGTACAAGTAGACATTTGTGACTTATGGTGGTGCTAGAGGAAGGGCATCAGTCACCAAAAATTAAGATTCATCCTCTGGGGAACATTAATATCCAGAACGTTGAAGTTAATGTGTCCGGTAGTTGTTGAGATATCTTTCTCTGAATGTGTTGGACTAGTGCACCACTGTATTGCACTGTATATATTTTGTGTTTGCCTCTGTAGCACTTTTCGCATTAGTGCACCTCTGCATTCAGTTGTGTGTTATTATTTTGACGATGTATTGTATTGTCATTTATTGCTTGACTGCAGCTCTGTGTAGCATTTTTGCCCGAGACAAATTTTCCTCGGGACATTAAACTTTATCTTATCTTATGACTGACCATCATCACGTTAAGAAACACATGTCCTGAAATGACAAGAGGATACCAAAAGGCTTCTCCAAATTGGCCTGATTTGAGCGGCTCCTGATCAGTCAAATAGGAAAACTATCTTATGCATGCTCAGGTATGTATTTTCATTTCTCAAACCATCTGTCATTCCCATCCTTCATACTTGCTCACTCATAATTTCCTTGCTGTCATTGCCGGGGGACATCAATTGAGACGCCAGCTGTTCGAATCAGCTGGTTACATCTAACCAATAGCAGGGTGACACACCTTCGTTGTTAGCCTATCGTCTTGAGACTGTCTTTTTAAATATGTTTTTTTGTCCCTCTCTGATTTAGTGTTTTCATGGTGCGGCCATGTGCGTCCCACCACATTTCCATCACTGTCCAGTCTTTGCAGGTTCATCAGTTCATAAGTTCATCAGCTTGATCAGTCTCAGCATCCGCCATCACCAGTGTCTAGACTCCATGTGGAGATTTATCTTTTTGCTGCTCAGAGCTGAAGTCCCTCCATTCAAAATGTCCCATTAGAGTCAAATCTCCGAAGATTCTTGACTTAATCTTCATATATAATGTGTAATATATAATATAAAGAATATAATATTCTTTTTGCTTTGTTCACATCTCTCCTTATTGAACTGTCCCCATTCAAAAAGATAAACCCCTGGTCATGCTCAGCTTCTGTTGTGTTCTGCACCAGATGTCACCTGGATACCATCAAACAGCCAGCCCCATGCTGCTGATGTAAACGTGTGTAAATGAAAACAGACAACAGTGTCTGAAAGCCACAAACCCTCGTCGGCTGGATTGAGTCCCAACGAAGGTGAAAGTGAAGACAGACGCAGCGCAGACTGGATGAATTCCTTCTGCACCTGTCCTCCTTTTAAGTTAAATCAGTATGACATGGTGATAAAAGCATCACCAAGGAGCCCCAAATCCACTGAGCAATGTTAAGCTGAATCCTCACGCATGACCTTTCGATTTTAGCCGCTCACCTTCTGAATTATAAGGCTGATAACAGCCAGGGTTCATGAGACAGCCTCTTGTTACTGTCCAAATTTGCACGTAGAACAGAGTACACATGGATCTGTGGATAACTCTGCTCACTGTGGAGGCTTTGCAGTTGCTTCATATGTGTCCTCGCAACAGCTGGAACCACTGTGGAGCCCGGTGGCCCACTGGAGATTTGGTTTTCATCAGCAGTTTAGTGGCTTAATACTTTAAATAAATCAGACAAGCAGACTGGAAAATGAGCATCACAATGAACTTGAATGGAAAAATGGTTTTGTGGAAAATACATGTTTCCTAAGTGATAGAACTGGATTTTATTACGTATTGTTAGGGTCAATGTTTTCTGTTTCTTTTGTTAGGGTCAACACTCAGATACTACAAGGCATTTAAAACAATTATAAAATATATTATTATACTGTACTCTCTACCTATGCAGTTGTTGATTTGTTGCTTAAATAAGCTTTCCTAAAATCTTTCATGTAGAACAACTTTATGGATCCCTGTGGGGAAACTGAAATTGCATTTGACCCATTCTATACACACTAGAAGCAAAGGGCAGCCACAGTGCAGTGCTCAGGGAATGACTCCAGTAATTGATTGTGCCTTGGACAGGGACTTCCAGGACACAGACAGGACTATTAACCCTCACCCTCTTATGCAAGAAGAGAAAGGACGTGGGACCACCAGGGTTTGAAACCAGGACCTTCTTGCTGTGAGGCAGTGTAAGCACTAAGCAACCATGCTGCCTTATATGATGATGATGATGATGATGATGATGATGATGATGATGATGATGATGATGATGATGATGATGATGACGATGACGATGACGGTGATGATGACATTTACTCAGACATAATCATGTATAAAATTAGAACAGCAATCTTATGGATAACAATACATCCTTGCTATGAAGTCTCAACTCAAAATGTGTTTGATCTTCCAACACTCTCCTTGCAGTGATTCACAACCAGAGGAAACTCCTGCAGTCAAAAAGGTTACATAGTTCAACTAAAGAAAGGTCTGATTATGCTTGCTATGGCAAGGCATTATGGGGATTGTAGGATCTAGTTTAAAGACAGGATATCTCAGCTGCTGTTGAGACAATTTTGACTGATGTGTCTCTTAGAAATCCCCCACTGTTAGGGTTAGGGTTAGCAAACACCCATTAATTATATACCATATGTGCTGTATATCACGAGTAAATTGTGCCATGTAAGTTTTATGTGAATCGTGAGGGTACTGAGATTTCACAGACCAAATTTCAGATGGGCATGTTTCAAAAGGTTCCATACCTGTAAAATGCCTAAAATAGTGTGTTGCCACATGATGACCACATCATCATTGGAGGTAATGACTATTTCTTTTGCAATTGAGACATTGGTCTGAGGGTTATACCAGTAAGAAGTTTGTATAAAATTCAGAATAAACGCACAAAATTCAAACTTGCCGACTTCTAGCTAGCTTGGGCTAATGGAAGCCAATGAGATATATGTCCAAAATGATTAGAACAACATGCATACCAAATCTTGTGAATATCAGAGCAACTTTATACCAACTACAGCCACGCTGTAGGAGGCACAATAGAGTTCACTGGTTCTGATGTATGTGATCGCAATGTTAAATCAAAATACTTAGTAGTCTAAACATGGATGCAATGTTTCATGCATTTTTGTATTTCCTAAACACCTCAAACATATGTTTGTAAATTGAAAATTGAAGCATGAAATCTAAAATTTCTAATCTTTCATGTCAAATGTCTGAAAATGTATTATGTCCAGAATGATGAGAGCCATGATCTCACCAAATTTCATGAACATTAAACCAACTTTAACCAAACATGGCTCTGCGTTTTGGGTGCTATGAAGCTTGCTGGCTTTACCCTAGCCCAGTCACTACAAAACTTTGCCAATTTTTGCCAGTTCTGACGTGTGTGCCCATTTTAATGTGCTTTCAGGTATAACAAGCCCCTCACAAATGCAACAGTCCCTACAAAAACAATTGGTCCCTTGCCGTTTCAGTGTCAGGTACCACTGGGCCCTGGCACTTTCATGCTCATGCCCTAATTAAACAGTCTGTAAAGATTTTAATGAAACAAATCTAACAATACCCTTGTATTAACCTTTCCTCTCTGATGATCAGATAAGAAGACATGAAGAGAATGAGAAGGGGCATCAGGCGAGACTTCATTTTGCTATGCCGTGCTTGCTTGAGTTACTGCATCCTTCTCCTTATTACCCATAAAATCTTGCATTTGAGGTCAGTTTACTGCAGTTGGTTTGGATTTCACTCGAACCCTTTACAACCTGCACCGCAGCCTTCTTGGCAGAGGACAGACAGTCATTCCAGTGTGTTTATTTGCTGCTGCTGTGTTCCAACAGCATGTGTTTCCGCCAAATGACCTAAGGAAAAGAAGGAAACAAACCATAGGTCAAATAAACCGCTTGGGCTGGGTGTGAACACACACTGACCAATTCCATCAGCTGTGTTCAGTCCATTATCAGGCAAGAGCTGTGGATCTTTAACATAGTAGCAAGACAGCAGGTTTCACCCCATTAAACCTTGTTAAAATATCACCTATAATGCTATTGTTTCAACAAACCAAGGCTTGTAACTATGACAGTGGACAACCCCCACCCCAACACCCCTACCAACCACAAACAAACCCAGAAAGTGAGCTCATGGTACCTTAGCAACAACCAAGTGGATCTACAGAAACAGCCCTGCTGGTAAAATCATTGTTTGGGTGGAGATCCATATACAGGGGATCATTACAAAATGGGATTTCATTCAACTCTGCACTATATGAATCCTCAGGGAGCATTGCTGAAAGACTCACACGTCTGAATGAGAGCAGGTAAGAGTAGTTGCAGAGCTTTGTCATAGTGGGAGAGTTGCTGAAAGGCAGCGTAATGAACTGTAACCTTAACCCTAACAGCACACACATGCTTTCTGTTAAACCGCTGTCGATAACCCCGCTTGTCCGAGTCACTGAAACTAAACGGAGGAATCAGTTCTAGAAGGTGTACGCTTTCTGTTTTCTTTGAATTGCGTCAGGTTGTTAAAACAGGCTCGTAAAAAGTGCCAGCTGTGTTAGCTGTTTTGTAGAATGAAACTTTATATAGATTCACTGTCATAGCCTCCAATCAGTTGATCAATCATTTCATCAACCCATTATTGCACTGTCCGTGTTACTGATTCAAAACTCTGTTTGGTAGAGAAATACAAGTAGTAGAAAATTCACAAAACAGTTAATTTGTGGGTTTAACACTATTTTCCAAATATATATATATAAGTGTAGATATAATACTTGCCAAGAAAGCGATCTTAGTTTATAGTTTTTTTGAAAAAGATACTTATTTTTTTAGAGAAATGTGTCCAAAACTAATTGATTTCAAACAAATCAGAGATAACAGCACAGGGCATTACACATCACGAGTGTTGGAACGGTCTGCCAGCAAAAGTGGAATGTAAAAAGAGAGAGGATTTATTTTTCTTACAGTTCACTTTGATTTTTTAAAGTAATTTCAATGCTTTTTAGTGTAATGTTGTTTTTTAAACCAATATTTGCCTTGTCTTCTGACCCTGTCTCTCATTTGCTGGCTCAGCAGCCTATAAGGCAAGAACAGAAACATTGTGAGCAGTATTGTTCTGTCGGTGAGTCAAACAGAAGGATCCGAGTTCTTTTTCTGACTAACAAATCATAAGGAAATAAACCACAATACACCATAAAGGAGTTTAATAAAGCTAGTTATTACTACAGCACACTGTACTGAAAAATTGGATACGTTCATTATGTGTTTATTAATTAAATGTTGTCATATGGTGACAGAAACCATAAAATCCCTCAAAATAGACTAAATTGCAACAGTATAAGTGCATCAGTGTAATTGTGGGGAATAAGGCTGCCTGAGGTGCCTGACATTGTAGCAAGTACATTTACTTTGCTGCTACTTTGCTTTGCTTCCAGTAAATGATGTACTTATTTGAAGTCCTTTGTCCACTCTTCATAGTTCATTTCTTTGCTTTTGTACAGGTTTTTTGCTTATTCCCAGAATTCTACCAAAAGTGTCTTATCTTATGAATGTTTATTTTAGCTTTGTGATTCATTTGTATTGTGTGCACATGTGTTCAGCTGGTAGCGGCTGCTGCTTACAGCTAATGTTGGTAGGATGAATACAGTTAAACTAAATATTTGTTGGACTGAATGCCAAATTTACCACAAAAAAACCTGTGAAATTCTTCAATGAGCAAATATGCAGTAAAAAACAAACAAAAAAAACTCTCTTTACTGCCTTTGGAAACTGAGTCTAAAATGATGCAAATAATTAAAGGGCTATTCTAGTGATTCCCCAAAATGCAACTCAATAACATCTTTTATGAGACCCCTCTCGCCTGGAAGACCCACCCACTTCCCACCCTTCCAAGCTTGAATCACAATATCTCATAAAAACATAACATGAGCCCAAATCCAAGATAACCTGCTGACATCATCGGGATTATTTTCTCATTCATTAAAAAGCTTCTTTATTTGCCACAGAGGACATGATACAACTGTTTGGACAGGTTGAGTCTTTCTCTTCGTGACATGCAAACTGATCTCCTTGCATAAAGTAGGTGGGGTGTCCCTTTAAAAGCATTACATCATTGCCTGCCTTCAGTGTATTTACTCCGTGGTCTGTGTGTTACTGTTTATGACAGGGGATTGTAGAGAAGACATGGACATATATATATATATATATATATATATATAGTTACATTGATCATATTGCCACATGCCAGTGAGAAATGCTTTTGTTAGGCTGAAAATGAAACATTTAAACTATCATTTACATTGTAACCAGACATTTATTTGGTATTCTCATGGCATGCATGCAAGACACTACAGAATGGGCTATGTTATATATTGCAAAATTAATTCAGTCTGTCCTTCCAGACCACAGGGCCTCATTCACTGGCCCCTTAATGAAAATGGTTTCCACTGCCATCAGAATTCTTGTGGTGTGGCACTTTGCTCATTGATCTAACCTCTTTCGTCAGCTGATTTTTCTTGCTTTTAACCAGTCCACAAAAACTCCCTGGATTTGTTAAATTAGCCCCTGCTGCTTCACTATATTGTATAAACTCAATGTCAAGCTAGGAATGATTTAGCCTCAGTCTACTATCTTCAAAATGACGAGATGAGACTCTGGACTTAAAATCAGATGTGCTTCTTTAGTGGATAAATAAAGGGTATACATATTAGCTCATGGCAATGAAGGCTATACTACTTGACTGCTTACAGAGATAGAACTAACTCTTCTCCTTCTTATGTTTTTTAGGTTGTGGCAACAAAGTCTACACAATTTGACTGCTAACAAACAAAGAGATAGTGCTAATTATTCTTCTATTGTTATACACATTAGCTCATGGTGACGATGGATAAATTTACTGCTAACAAACAAGAACTAAAACTAACTCTTGTTTTAAAAAAAAGGCATACACGTTAGCTCTCGGCGACGAAGGCTACACAACTTGACTATTAACAAAGAAGAGCTAAAGTTAAATCTTCTTTTTCACGTTTTAAAAAAAGGCATACACAACTTGACTGCTAACAAACACGAGGTAAAGCGATAGAGCTAACTCTTTGTTTTAGAAAAAAGACATGTGTTAGCCCGTGGCAATAAAGGCTGCACAACTTGACTGCTAACAACTTGAGTGCTAACTCAAATTATTATTTTGTTTTACTCCACACTAGTGGCATTTGGAAATAGCATGTAAAGCATTTTAATTCCTAAAGTATCTCCTTTACTTGAAATGTAATGTACTTCAAATTAAATGTATAATCTTCTTTAACTCAGTATTTCCCACATTAATTGTTTTACATAGGGATGAAATGATTACTCAAGAAATTCAAATAATTAGATTACAAACAATTATAGAAGCAATTTTGTTTTAATTGAAGCTTTGTTCATTGTCTTTTTTGTCCTTTTTCTCATTTTAACTACTGCTATTTAATAAGGCAAAATAATTGATTTGATTACTCGATTAATCGATGAAATAATCAATAGAATAATCAATAACAAAAATAAGCGATAGCTGCAGTCACAACAGTCACTGTAAAATTTGGATTTAGCATTTTAAAAAATGTGGTTGTCCAGAGAGCTGCTGACTCTGCAAACAATGCACCCAGTCTCATGCAAAAGTAAAACAGCATTCATTTTAGCTTTTTATATGTTGTGTTTTTGTCAAAACAAAATGGACTTTTTAGGTAGACTGACACATGACATTTTATGAAACAAAGAGTTTCCTTTATACAGAGTAAATGAAAAAATTGTGTGGTAGGAACATCCGGAACAAAAAACTTTAAACCAGGTGCTGGACCAAAGAAAGAATCAAATCTGTAAAAGACAGAAGTCCACACACTGTAGCTCACAATGCATTGGGAGCTACAGCGTGAGGACGTTCTGTCTTCTGTCTTTATGCAGAGTAAGAACTAGTCGGGCCAAGCCATGTGGTTGACACATTACTTGAACATATTGAATCCAGTGTAAATCCTGCTTTCACTTAGTGGATCTAAACAACAGAGCCAGATTTTTTAGGAACATTGCAGTTCCATAACTTCAAATTCAATGCAGATTCCAGACAGATTCTTTGAAGTGTTTTTCTTTACGTAATACATTCATTCCTCACACAAACACAGGGGACACCAGTTTATAAAATGTCATTATCCGACCCTGTGAAATCCATACCAACGCATATATATAAATAGTTAATGTATTGCATTGCCTTTCAACTCAGCACTACAAACAAACTCTTTAAAATGGATGTATTGCTAAGAGGCTGAAAACTGACTGCACACCATCTTTGTTTCCAGAGAAATATGTTGAATGTGTGATGATGAGGAAGCATCAGGCAGAGTGTGTTACAGATGGAAGTGTGTATGTTCACGGTGAGCAGAGGAGGAACTTTCAGTCCAAACCTCTTCATGTGAGCACACTCCTTCCACCAAGACCAGGCTCCTACAGAGACACCAGGATCCCCACCAGAGGCTCAGAGCTGATGGGCCTGCAAGGTGACTAATATGCTGTCTTACACTGCTTCCCTCGAATCACACACACACACACACAACACACACACACACACACACACACACACACACACACACACACACACACACACACAAACTTGTTCCAAGCATGGGTCTATGAAATTTAATGTGATGTTGTTGTGCTGTTTAATGCTATATGAAATATTTTATTTAATGTAGTGTAATTTCTATGTTCAGTTGTGTAATCTCATTTCAACTCATTTCATGTCATTTTGAGTCAATTTTAGGTTGTGTATTTTATCTTCATTTTATCTTGTCTCATGTCATTTAATTTGTAGTCATTTTCAGGCCACATCATGTGATTTTGTGTTGTGTCGTGTCATATTGGGTCATTTTGAGTGATGTCGTGCATAGCATTTTATTCTGCGCTGTCATGTCAGTTTTAAATTATGTCACATGTCAATTCAAGGTATATCATGTCATTTCGACTCTTGACAATTCACTTGCTGTTGTCATGTGATTCCATGTTATCATGTGATGTCATTTCAAGTCATGTTATTGAATTTTATTTGATATTAAGTTGTGTTTTGTCATTTCATGTCATATTAATAACAGTATTTAGATACCACTTTTCAAAACAATGTTACAAAGTGCTTTCCATGAAATCAAGTAAGAAATAGAATTGATATTTCTGATAAAAATACAGACAATCAAGTTTATAAAACACCAAATCGTAAAACTAACAATAGTCAAAACCATGAAATAGAGATAAAATATTGAATTAAAACCACAAAAGGCTGAAGTTAGTTAAACCATAAGAAAGCTTTTTCATATCATTTTCATGTCATTTCATATTGAGTTATCAGTATTTGTTTTGTAATTTTGTGTAGTGTTGCGTCATGTAATTTTGAGTCCATGTCATGTTATGTGGAGTCATGTCTGTCATTTCACGTCATATAATTCCATCTCTACATGTAAATATTGTCATTGCTACCATTGCCACTGTTAAAAATGATTATGTCAACTTGTATTATCATAACTGTTCCTGTCACAGTGCAAGGCTTCTGCTGCCCTCTCCAGCAGAGGCCCAGCAGTGGGAGGGTGACACACAGGGTGACACCACAGAGCAGAGGGGAAGGAGATGAGACACTGAGACTGCTAACCAGGGCCAAGGGAAGGCTGGAGAGCAGAGCGGAGCCAGACTCGAGATCCAGGGCCAGGAGCCGACCTGGGACGACCCCAACAGGAAGCACAGTCAGTGAAACAACAGGTGAAGGTTTTATGTGCTAATTCACCAGCATTCAGACTCTTTTTTCTTCTAATAATCATGTATTTTGTTTTTATACCGACCACATTATTTTACACAGCTACTCATAAACATGGAAACCGCATTGCCAACTAATCTGAAGCCGATCACTGACAGCTTTCTCTGAGGATACCAGACAACACACTCGATCCCTAATACATCTGATTCTTTTTCTCTTTACTTCGAAATTCCTTCCACACTTTCTCACACCACAAAATGTTGTTTTTAGTAAATGCTCTCCAGAGTGAATCCATCTCAAAAGGTTGGTCTGGTGTTTTAGTTTTAATGTGCATGGGAAAAGAGCCACAGTCCAGTACTGTGTTATAGTGAAGTGAGGATGCCAACATTCTGTCAACTTGAACCCTTTCTATCATCATTCATTTTAAGTAGCACACAATGCAATAGTAGTCATTAAAAAGAAATCATTAACCTTCTATTATATAATTTTGTCAGACAGCTTGATGATCATAAAATCATTGATTTTATGATCAATGATTTTAGGAGGATTTTTTTTTCTCAGTGCAGCAGCACAGGCATTACGTGCTTAACTGGTAGCATTTATGAGCTGCAATCAAATAACTTGTTATGCTTGTTCAGCTGTAAGTAAATATTAAGTGACTGTGAAAAGGAGCACTCATAGTGACAAACCCACAGAAAACTCCCATCTGACTCTAGAGTGTCTTTCAGCGCATTGTTTTGGATTGATGGACATTAACTTTGGTATTTTGTTATTGTTTATGGCTACAGTAGAGTTTTCAGCTCACATAGGTATGAACACAGAGCTAAAATGAGAGTGAATATTGCACTTAGATTCATCAGGTGGCATTCACAACTTAAAATGAATGTTGCTCTGGGTGCGCTAGATGTGTAAATATGTGAATGTTTGCTAACGGCATATCTAGTTTAATTGTGAAATAATTATAGTTTTTTATGTTGATATAACATTTTGGTTACCTCCAAGTGGCCAAAAAAATGTGTTAATTTGTTAATTTGCTGTTAAACCATGTCTTTTTGATTTGTTTCTGACTCATTAACTACCTTTGTAGCTAATAAGTGAGGATGAAATGCTAACACTGAAAAGCTAAAGCAGCTAATTATTCATATTTTGCCCCAGTGTTTATAGTATGTCAGAGTTTGAGTTTGCGACTTAAAAGCATCTAATTCCTCGATGACACATCATGAGACACTGCTATATCTCCAGTAAAATCCATTATTAGTGCAGTATCGGATCAAGATATCAGCTAAGTAATTTGTATATGCTACAGAAACAATCAATATAAACCACATCTGCTATTCAATAAAAATACAATATAATCTCTATTAACTGTTTTCACCTAATACACTGTATACTCTTTACTTTTCATAACTAAAGCAGCTGTTTTTTCCACCATGCTAACTGCTTAAAGACATAATATGTAACCTTTCCTCATTAAAATAACTACAAACGACTATCCCATTGTTATATACTGTGTTGAGTTGTGTGTTTATATTATCCTTAATGTTTCCAACAATGTTCAAACCTAGAGAAATCCGTAAATGGCATCTTATCCCCCTTTACCCATCTACTTTCTATAACTTCTTGGAAATGTTATGTCGGCTAACGTTATGTTAGTTAACGTTACTTGTGGGGAATATGAATATATCCTCAATATAACTTTAATACATCACCTCATCTGAGAGACATGACTTTCCCTCTCTTCTTCAGATGGACTTTCATGAACAGTTGTGGTTTGTTAGCAATGACAGCTCCTCAATCCCACGCTATTTCAGAACATCCTCAAACTCCATTTTATGTTATTGTTTAGATTGAGAGGTCCCTAGCGGCAGATATTACATGCGATTAAAAGGATTTTTGATTAAGACACACATACAAACATGACAACCTCCATCTGCCAGCAGATCTCCATAATTCTATCCAGATAAAAAGCTGTATATGAATTCTTCTTCTGGCTATGGGCAAAAACAGCTGTGCTTATTTTTGATGACTCAAACAAATAATCCAATTTCATTGCCAGCTGACATGAAAGTTCCTCTCCTCTTCTTTCTGTAATACTTGGATTAAGGGCAGTGTATGTTTTTTCTGAAGTTTGGAGTGATTGTCTTTTGGACATCCTCTTGTGATAACTAGACACAGTTGTTCACATGTAGTTAAACTTAATCTATCAACCAGTCCAGGATCTAGTGTTTTAGATTATTGGCAAGGTGTAAGAGACATCTGCAGAGTGCGTGCCCAACAGTAACTGACTCTATCAAACACATCCTCCTCCCAGGAACTCCCACGACACACTTTGAAGAGTGGGCTCATCATGGACGACCCAGTGCAGCAAAGGTTAACTCAGCACTGCATCTGTATCTGCCTTCATCACTGTGTGAAGATGAGGAGCAGGACACTGAGACAGAAGAGATGAGGTATGTTTTCTTTTGCATCACTTTCATGAACTGCTACTTGGACAATGTCTTTCACGTCACATCTGTGGTTTACACCCTCCTTTTACAGAAAGTGGAGCAGAGTTCCAGGTCTCAGAAGTGATGTCAGTGGGAGGGTGGGGAGGCAAAAAATATTTTCCCAAGCAATTAGAACAACTGCAGCACATGTAAAAGCATGAACACTGGGTCTAAATGGGATCTGTTATATCCATGGAGTCGTTCCATGCAACAAAAAATAATAAAGAAGAGGATGAAGTTACAGGAAGTGTGAAAAAGTGTCCTGTTAAACATCAGTGTAGAGATGGATGTAGAAACAGGGATGTTGTAGAGGAGGTTGAACCCAATGACATATGTTGAGTTTACCACAATAATAATTTAACATTAATCTGTAAGTTTATGGGTCTATTACTTAATTCTCAAATGCACTTAAATTGCATTTTGAAATCAATGAACTATTGCCAAATTAGACATGAGATGTAGGATAGTTACCAAAGAGGAGTATTAGATAACAGTAATATGACTAACTAGGCACAAGGTTAAGACTACATACTGTACATAGATCATTAAGTATAATTTGCACTGAAGGTGGCTCTAAATGAAAAGTAATTAAACATCACTAGGGTTCATCACCTCAAGAACACGAATGTGGTCAATAACATAAATGACACCTCAAAACTGGAGGTAATCTGTAAAGGTAGAAGAAGCAGCTCCCAATGAAGGTATAATTTAATGGGATGTCAAGAAGAGTGATGTTTTGAGCCTCTTGCTCTTACAATATAATTGTAACATAAACATAACATAAATGACAAGTCAAAACTTACACAAATGAACATTTGGACTTGATAGTGGAGGTCATAGGACCACATTAGGAATCATCCTCAGGAGAGCATTAATATCCACAGCATTCTATTATTTTCTTAAAGGACTATGCAATGTGATGATATAAATACAAGGATGTAGCATGGAAAGAAATAGA
The DNA here is from genome assembly GCF_027409825.1 of Scomber japonicus. Classification (NCBI taxonomy): domain Eukaryota; kingdom Metazoa; phylum Chordata; class Actinopteri; order Scombriformes; family Scombridae; genus Scomber; species Scomber japonicus. Next base: position 34,872,519 of record NC_070586.1, on the reverse strand, counting down.
GGAATAACTTAGTTATTTAGCACTATAGCAGCGCCGATAGATGATATGTGCTAATGGTGTTTTCTTTTTATATTGACTTCTATTGTAGTCTATGATTCAGTAGGTGTGAGCATCATACAGTCTACAGCAGTGATCTCTAACCCTCCTCCTAGCTCTCCAGGAGCAGGGTTGGAGACCACTGGTCTACAGACAATAAATTTATTGTTGTACCCAAGTTTAGTAGATCCATGTGGTATAGTGTGGCTTGCCATAAACGTATAAGATTGCTGAAACCTCACAGTCTGTAGGCACCATTATTTAGCACAAAGAAACAGGAGGAACATTCTACAGCACCCTTAAAAATTGTAATGTTTGTAGTTGTAGTTAGCTTTCTGTGCTTCATGCAGGTCTTCAGCAAAGGAGCCTCACTTTCGAGAATCTGAAGTGACATTCAACCAAAGTGTGGAAACCAGTGGAAACCAGACCAACCCAGGACCCTGCACCCAACAACACACCAAAGGCACCTTCTGATGACATCACCCTAGAGGAGTTAAACCATATAGGAGGCCAGAGTAGATTTCAGATAACACATTAATCCTATTTGCTCCTAAAGAGCCTCTGTATGGACCGGGCAGGAAAAAAGTAAGAGGAAGACAGGGCCTCTGGTGATGGTGATAAGGCCTGCAGCTGTCCACAGATGGAGGCCACACGCATGAAAAACATGGAGGATGCTGGAGAGAGTGCAAAATAAAATAAAAAATGGATAAATATGTGCACAGGAGAATAAGGAGCAGTAATAAAATGCCTGTGAGCAGCTGCTGTGATAATTCAACAGGGATTGCAATTAAAACTGTGAGGGATGAAAAGAAACCTCTGTAGCTGCAGAGAATAGGTGAATGGAATAAAAAAGACTTGAAAGAAGCAAAAGCCCAAAGAGATGCATTCATTTAAAAAAAACGCAATAAACAATGGCAAGTATTTGAGCATGGATTGATGCAGTAACTACAGGTCATGTCCTCAGTGTTTGGAGGGTTGTGAGAGGATTTAGAAAGCATATTTAATGTGCCAAGTTTTATTTTGGAGCTGCCAGGTGATCAGTGACCACTGACCAGAGCAACAAAAAAAATGATTTTATGGTGCAGTGTGTAGAATTTAGCAGCATCTATCCGAATCAACTCAGTAGAAATTGAATATAATATTCATAAGTATGTTTTATATTGTATAATCACCTGAAAATAAGTATTGTTGTGTTTTTGTTACCTTAAAATAAGCTTTTGTATCTACACAGGGAGCGGGTCCTCTTCTACAGAGTCTGCCATATTGCAATATCATCTTTTTACAGTAGCCCAGAATGGACAAACTAAAACACTGATTCTAAAGAGGGCCTTTGTGAGTTTTGTGGCCACTGTAGGTTATCCTACACCCTAGGAAACTTACAGCTAGAGGCCACTAAATCTTAAAGCCTCAGTTGGTAATAGTCTGGGCTATGTATATGTCCTCAAACAACCATGATTTAATTCATTTTGTAACAGACACAGATGCCATGTTTGGGGAAGAAAAAAAAGAATGATATACTATACATGCTGCTTTCTTTACTTCCATGCTCAAATTTCTGATAACTTTGGCATTAAAAAACACCTTCATGAAATACTATAAGAGTAATTCTTCTGTTCATATGTTTTTAATCTAAACAGGCAGAAGAAGTTTTAATGAAAGCTCAGAGGTCTGCTCTCTAGTTTTTACTGGATCTCATCTCAGGCATATGTGTTTTGCTTAAAAGATTCAATTTAATTTGCTGTTTACATGTACTGTATGTTTGAACCATGTGAACACAGATGGAACAATAGAAAAATGTCGTAGTTCTAGTTCTAAGCATTACTAAATGTGAATTGTCTTATCTGCAAATATACTGTAAGTCTACGAGATTCCAGTTATTGGTGAATATTTTGTCTTTGTTACACAGTGTATGATGAACACCTCAAATATTTAAACACGTATTAAATAAAAAGCTTGTACTTTAAAGCAAAAACAACCAAACTAGCTGTATTGTTTACTGATTCAGCTGAAACAGTGCTGTGCAAAAAGTCTTTGTAGGTGTCTCCTTCACCTCCTCCTTTCTTCTTCTTATCCTTCACAGTGTGTCACATCTTTATAGCGTCTTCTTGCGGGCCTCCTCTCAGTACAGAGGTAGCAGATCATACACCACACGCTGTGTTCTGGAGAGATCTGGACTCCACTGCTGCTCCGAAAAGGCCTCAGTGCACAGGAGCCTATTGGCAGAATGGAGAACAGTGAAATGGAAACTGACTGAAAGTTTGTGTTTGTAACTCATACTGTTATTCCTGGAGGAAAAAGAAAGAAAGAATAAAGTAAAAAATTAAATATATACAGTACATGAGAGGAAAGTTCTAGAAAGTCAATATTGTAAAATAAAATCAAGAGGTAAGAAGTCAAAACTTTCGTTTTCTAAGTCAAAATAATGATTTATACAACTATGTGGCAAGTATACATTTTATAATTCTACTATAAAACAAAATACAAATATGTTGAGTCAACTTATTCAAAAGCTAATTACAATTTGGTAATACATCAAAATTAAGAAGATTTTATCTCACAGATACATAGATCCTTTAAACTGTTTCATGATATCAGTTTAGAAAGACAAACTTTAAATTTTGTCACATAATTTTAAACAGAAAAATTCACACTTCTGATTAGTACCTTTATTTATCATTCATCATATCATCTATCTACTTCATCTTTTCTATTTTCCTGGCAGGAATGAGCTTCCTTACATACAGAACTAAACAGTACCAGACTACAGTAGTACGTGCTAAAAATACCACAATGAGTCAAGCCAATAAACTATTAAAATCACTCATATTAACAGAGAGACAGATGATCACAATAAAAAGAAAATGTCAAGGAATCCAGAAGAAAATCAAGTGGTACTACAACAGATTTTTTTGACGTGTGGTTTGTCATCAGAGGATAAGTTATGATTTTACTGACTCCAAGTGAATATATCATAGAAATCTACCAGGCAGATTGGCATGAAATTTAGTCTAGCACATAACACTAACACAGTTTTGGTCAGTTGTGCCACCTGTAAGACATCATCTCTTTTGTATCCATGTTTTGAGGCTTAATTGCCATTAAATTTGCTGAGCATGAATCATTTTCATTTCAGTTATCCCATAAGCATTCCTATTTCACCATCCTTACAACTAAATTATGACATACAAATTTTGCACATGTACCATGACATTTACTGAGCACTAGGGCCAGATCTACCAATCTGGGCATGATGGGAGAAAAAATCTGAGCACTTCTTTTTATCTTTCTTTCTTTTGGTCTGGCTCCACAGAAATATGACTAAGGACTTGTCGCTGTTGGAAACCTCATATGTCCAAAACCAAATATGGGGTTAAGAAGTTTCCACCCAACAGCAGCGTTATCCAATCGGAATCAAATAAAAGTTGTTTCCCAGAAAATTAAGTGTCACGATTGACTGTTTTATGTGTCACATTGATGGGTGGGCAAGTGATGATTGGTTAGCAGGCCACAATGCACTGTGGGTAAGTTGTATCAACGAATGTGGGGGGAAAATGATTAACTAGTGGAAAATGGACAGCGCCAGCGGTGACCAAAAGCTCAGCACAAAGAGAAAGAGAAAAAAAGGAAGAGAAAGAAGCAGCCACAATTAGCTTTTTTGAAAAAAGCTACAATGTAAGAATAGGAGGTTGGAACATTATGTGGGAGGGGGGTCATGAGCCTCAGTGCCCAGGGGCCCCAGGGGGTTACTAATCCAATCTCGCTGTGTACATTCATGTTCCCCAGTGGAGGGAGCTTATCATTTTGCAATTCCATACAAACCATTACCAAGGATGAAGTAAGCAGCAGCACTGACAGAGAGGATGATGAGAAAGATGGTGCCCAGACCCAGATCTCCCATGGCGCAGGCGTTCGTACAGGCACAGGGGCTCTCCACCCAGATGTGCAGGGGCTCCTCCGCTCTCAGTCTCTGGTCCCGGATGAAAGATATGGACTCATTGGGGTTACAGTGGTAATGCACCACTGTCAGCGGCTGCTTGTTGTGGGCTGAGAGAGGAGGAGGAGGAGGAGAAGAAGAAGAGAGGTTGTCGGGGGTCGTCACGCCAGAAAAGGATCAGTGACGAGACTTAGATGTGATGTCTGTGTTTTTCAGCTTACCAAAGTATGAAACGGACAGTGTCTTCAGGGTGTCGTTGTAGTGGAATTTATTCCCTTCATGCCTTCCAAAGCTGATATAGCGGTTAACGTATCTGTTGAGTCTTTGATACCTGGTCACATAAGCATTACATTAAAAAATTACCAGATTTGTAACGTTATTTGTCCTAAAGATATATTTAATAGACAAAGTCACATATGTGTTCCTGAAGGCAACACAAACATGTCTATGACCGACACAATTAAAGGTTCTGTCTCAATCTGAAACATTAGTAAGTAACTCTATACTCCCAAATATGTGTTTAAGGCTGCTAAGAGAATGTCACCAACCTCCCTCACTCACACATACAAATACATTTTCCCTGCAAATAACTGTTTTAAAATGAACTTTGGTAGAGGTCTGGCATGTAGGTTGGGAGCACCATCCCTTGTAGGTAGGTTTAGAGAGAGCTCTCCCACTGTATAAAGATTAGTCTTTTTTCTGAGGCCTGGTCGATGTGCTGTAGGGCTATTTGGAGAGAAAGTTTGTATGTATTTAATTGGGAATCCAACTGGTATTCTTGTATATAAAGTTGTAGAGCAGCTGTTTCCCAATTGATTGACTTCTGTAGCCCCATTGAAGAGGTATGCCACTGATTAATCTGGTCTTTTCAGATACGATATGTCCAATCTAACCCTTTACAAAAAGACTCAACTTTCACATCTCCCCTGTTTGAGCCACAGTACAGAGTTATGTATGTTGCTATGCCATAGTGAGTATGTTGCTATGCCACTGTGAGTATGTTGCTATGCCACTGTGTGTATGTTTCTGTGCCACTGTGATGAGCCCCCTGCAATTTCGTTGTACTACTTATACAATGACAATAAAGGCATATTCTATTCTATTATCACACTTATCTTGTAGTTACCTGTGCTTGTTTTTAGATTCCTATTCAGAAAGGTAACATAAATGTAACATAAACTTGTAGGTAATGTAGGAGAGGTCTGAGCTATTTCTCCCAATGATGTAATTCACTGCTCTGTTGCCATGTTTCTTTTTTGCAGACTTGGTGCCAGACTGCTGCTTTGTCTGGACCGATGTAACAATGCTGTTTGGTTAAAGTGCCTCGTAGCGTTTACCATTGTGGGTTTAACTTCAATGAGCAAGCTGCATATTGGTTTATATTTTTTTATATTGCGTGTAATTGTCGGAACCTTGTAACATTGTATTTGATGTTTGTCTCTTTCCCATGCGGTGGGAAGACCTGCGGGGAGAACTTGTGGTATACACAATTCCTTGCACGCAACAGTAGTAGTAGGTCTGGAGGGTGGTGGTCACCTCAACCATCTTTATTTGTAATTTGTAATTTGTAATTTTATTTAAACAGAGACAGTGCGCAATAAAACATTATCCTTGTATAAAACAAGGAGAGATGCATTGCACCGGGTTTTTAGCAAGTTGCTATTTTCTGCCCGTAGTCCCTGGAAAGGTAGCAGCACTTGTTGCAGTGTTCTGTTGCGGTCTGTGATCAGTAAGAACTCTGCCAAAGATTTTACCAGGTAGTGTATCATACACTCTTGTGTCCTATGTAGTACAACCCTATCCTGTATATATGCAATACTCCCATGGTCATGTGCAATATCTTTGCAATTCACTATGTCCAATATAACTGAGTACATGCCTTCATTCTGTTTTCAAAGCTCTGTTTTATACTATTTATTGTTTGTTTTCATTACTTTGACTGTAATGTGTGTGAGTAATGTGTCTACTTGTCTGTAGTTTTATGTTAGTGTATGTAGTTATGTTTACTGTATGTATCACTGACGACACCTAATTTCATTGTTCATTGTGCAATGACAATTAAGCAGAAGTGTCCAAACTATCCCATAAAGGACCATGTGGCTGCAGGTTTTCATTCCAGCCAAGCAGGAGCACACCAGGCTCGACTCATTTAATCAACTGATCACAGTCTCCAGACAGCTGATAAGTCACATCATGCGCTCTTTATTGGTTGGAACTAAAACCTGCAGGCACACGACCCTTTATGGAATAGTTTGGACATTCCTGCAATAAAAGCACTGAATTGAATTCCTGTTGTAGTCAGTTGGTTTAGCTATCTCACTGTTAAGCTATTTAATATTTATCAGTATAGTAAAATAAAAGGCCTTTTGTCTCAGTCTTGTAATCATCTGTTTCACCTTCAGGTCCTCTGCTACAATCATCCTGTTTTTAATAATAAATGCTAAGTTTTGTACTGAATGCATGCCTCAGGCTTCTCTTGAACCTTTCCAAAAAATTGTTGTGCCACTTCTCAGGTATTCGAGGCATGCTGTGATCAGTGGGTTTATGGGGAGATATATTCCCCCAAATGTGCAAATGTGCAGCACAGTTAATGAAGAACATATAAATCAACACGTTAAAACATCTGAATTTGGTCAGATGTTTTTCGGAAGGCCATAAGTCTTGATTTAGTGTGTTTGGGCACCCTCTGGTGGCCACTGGGTGTATAACATCAGTTTAGTTATGGGGAAAGGTGAAATAAAAGTAGCTTGTCACTCTTGAGTTGGTATAGATTTATTTAGCAGCTGAAGTGTAATTTCCTTTATGTCAACACATACCATGAAAAGACCAAACCCAGCCATAAATTAATTTACTAATCTTGTTTGTATCAAAGTCGGATATATTTCATTCTTCTGTGCTAGACTATTAAAACTATTCAAATCACATCAATGAATCCCACTGTTGCACGAGGTGACACCATGAACACACACATTGTAGTCTATTTTGACTCAATCACCCACACACTGTCCTGTTGCCACAAATACTCACTAGAGCACCAAATGTGGATTAATCCGCCGCTGAAAGTAGTCCCCAACTACTACTTCCTCTAATTTGTTAAAAACTACAATGCCCAGCTGTTTTAGGAAAATACTGAGACTCTTTTTAAATGTTTTTTTAAAGATTTTTGTCTTCAGTAGGACTCTCCTGAGGCTGAGACTTACAGACAACACTAAGAGATAGACTGATACATTATTGGTTTTGGTGTTTATGATATTTGTCAATAACACAAGTATAAAACATTGCCGATATTGTTCTTTGTAACTAGCGAGGAAGCAGTTTATTAAATTATGTTAGGCAGGAACTTAAGTGTCAAAACTGAGTCATGGCATTAGATGGCTCCATCGCACATATGATTAAGAATGGTTTATAGTCTCTTCATTCTTTTTTTGTTTTGTTATGTCTTTTTGGATGTTTTAGAATTGTATTCAACTTTATTTTATTCATTGTCTCTTTTTTTACCTTATCAATTTTATTTGTCTGTCTCTTTTCTTAAACTATATTTTCTAACCTAGTGTTTAGTCTAGTTTTTTAACGAACTTTGTCTTCTTCTCTTTTTAAAAAAATCTTTTTTATCATTCTTATTTTCTCTCACATGCATTGGTCTCAGATTGCTCTTTTTTTGTCATTTTCTTTATGGTGTCCTCTGTCGCCACTTGTTCTGTCTTATTATCAGCCTATCAATCAGCTGTGAATCACTTTGAACTACATGAACCTGTATGAAAGATGCTATACACAGAAAGTTTGATATGTCCAAAGTGTCTTGAAATCAATAAAGTGGTAGAATAACATTTGTTTCTTATGGCATAGCAATAAACAGTAAGAAGATTCAGGATAAAAGTGTAGTCATACTGTACCTGACATTAAGGCACACAGCCACACCGGTACAGTCACTTCCTGTCACCTCGTCCGGCTGTGTGAAGGCCTGGCAGGGGCTGAAAGTCAGCAGCATCTCAGTGTTGTCTGGCATGTTGTCCACTGTCACCGGCCTCAAACGCCCCAGGAAACCATCTGCATCCCCCATAGCCTTCAGATTTATCACTCCACTCCCATCCTTCATGATGCATTTACAGTTGTTGACTTTGAAGCAGCCGGTCTTCTTATCTGAGCTGGGATGTGAGGAGAGAGAGGAAGGAAAGACACTAAAACAAACAAGCAGAGTGAAGAGGAGGACAGTGTGAGAGCTCATGATGACAGTCGGAGAATAGTGACGAGCTGTGCATTGGTAGGTAACTAAAGAGCAGCTGACAGCATGGTGATGGTGGAAAAGCAATTAGAATAAAGGTGATTGCCATTCCCGACATTCCTGAGGCCCGCTGTGCTCAGATCAGTGTCTTTCCAAAAGCTGCGTTATGGTCAAGTTGGAGCAGCATGTAGAAAGTACAGAATGACATCATCAGCTACAGAAAGGTATTAAATCAGTGTGTTTTCAATAGAAAATACAAATCTGCAAGAGGGAAAAGGGTATTTGTGTGAAATGAGCCTTTAATAATACAGCTCCCAGTCACTTTAACTACTTAAAGCTAATCAGAGATCATGACTATTCAACCAAAGGTAGTATAATGCACATCTGTCCTTTCAGATTCAAGAGTTCTGCAGGTGAAAACATGTTTTTACACACAGCTGTAGTTCTGTTGAGGTGGTTGATGAACAGCCAATCATAAGTTTGCTTTGTTTGACATGTCATTCTTCTGTTTTTTGTCAGTTTGATTAAGTGTTGTGTTATTGCATGTGTTTTATAACTGGTCTTGAATATTTGCCATACCAGCCCTTTTCCCCAAAGAGGAGCACAATAGAAACAAGCTTTCAGTTTTAATGTGTTTTTATAATTTAATTGTATGTCAGGACTGAGTCACTGCAAATAAATCTACAGCTTACACACATCTGTCCAGACTCATATCATATTTGTAGTGAAGACTTTGAAGAAAGTTGACCTTTGGGATATAAAATGTCATCACTTCATCATTCTATCCTGTCAGACATTCATACCAAACTTTGTAATAATTATTATATGAACTCTTTAGTCGTGTGTGTGTGTGTGTGTGTGTGTGTGCGTGTGTGTGTGTGCGTGTGTGTGAGGTCACAGTGATCTTTGACCAAAATCTAATCAGTTCATCCGTGAGTCAAAGTGGATGTTTGTGCCAGATGTGATTAAACTCCCTCCAGCTGTTCCTGAGATATCCCATTTTGTTACTTTCCACTAGTAATTTGATGCTCGTGTAAAACAGTGGAGTGGCCCTTTAATATATCACTGCTTTAGAATGGATGGGTGCATTCTAATGCTTTCGATGACGCACCCCTGACCTAATCTTCCACATTTAAAAGAGACTTTATTTTTTCAAGCACATTTCAGACACATAAACTTTACAACAAAATAATTCAAATGTTAGTTTTTTTAACCTGTTAGCCTGCAACAAGTTACACATACAAGTTTTTTCATGATGTTGGAATGAAATGTTTAAATCTTTCTTTTAATTCAATTTAAATAAACAGAGTGCTGAGATCACAGATGATGTGAGGTGATACACATGACCTGTCTAAATGTAAATGATAGGTAAGATACTTGTTATCAACATACAGCTCAGTTTGCATCCTGTTTTGTTACTCTATCCTCTATAACAAATTCAATTTAATTTTCTTGCATTGTGTTTGTCCACCACCTTTGCACTAATTGTGTTACATGCTTAGAGCAGAATACAGTCCTGTCAAACACCACTGATCAAAGTAGATTTTAATGAGGTGAAATATAAAGTAAAAATCATATAGAGCTGAGCATCTCTTCTCAACTATATTAAATATCATTGCTCATAAAGCAGTGGAAGTCATTTTAGCCATTTTTTTGCAGTTGTTTTCAAAGCATATTCAACAGGCAGTGGGTACAATGCTTGTTGATGGCATTACTAATGAATGTTGGTATTGTCAGGTGTCATGGTGTGCTGCCTTATCAATTTATTTTGATTGTTGAAAAATGATAAATACATGGAACAGCTGCTGCTATATTTCCAAGTGTACACTGGTCTTTGTTTCATCAGCATTCAAGAGAAAAACACTGACATTATCCAGAGTTATCCAGACTGCATTAACACTGATTTATAAACACTGAGCAGAGCAGGGATCTAAATCCAGACACAATGAGAAGTGACCAGTCAGTGTTTATCACTACAGACACCTTTATGATCTTCACCTCATTGTTATTCATCATTTCTGCTTTAATAGAAATGAGTAATGAAGCATACTTTAAAAAAATAATTTATTTTAATACACTGATGTTAGTGAAGAACAAAATACACAATTCTTGTTTTTTTAACACAGATTTTATTTTGTCAATAGAAAGAGCTTCTAAGCTTTGACTGCAAATTTGCGTACAGAGTAGAGGAGGTCTTTCCTCTGCTGTTTCTTGGTTCGCAGACTCTCTTCGTGCTTGTTGAGTCGGCGGCGCAGAGCTCTGGTCTTCTTGGGTCTCAGATCCAGGGGCTTGTACTTCTTGCCCTGAAACACATTCAATTCTTTCATTAGACCAAAATTACAAGACACTCAAATGAAGTAGATAACCAGCTCAGCATATAATGCATCAGAGGGAGACATCACACCATCATGACTGCAGTCAGCATTTTCCAAAGCTAAATAATAATGATAATAATAAAACTTTATAACTAGTGTTCACATAAGCATTTTAAAAAAGGTGCACACATCAATCATCACTTATCAAAACAAACATCTGCTTTATAAAAGTATCAAATGTTCTATTTAGTTTAGTTTTAAAGTGTCACAATCAGCAGGGTGCACACACATTCCCCTTGTGGCCATTTTCTGAATGTTTCTTGTATGGGGAAACCATCTTAATACATCATATGTAATCTTACTGTGTTCATGCATCAAGAGAATATTTTCAAACATCTACATGTTGAGTCAAAAACACCCAGAGTCAGTAACCTAACAGAATAAACTGAGCTGTTGTCTTTGCAAACGTTTGGAAAGGGGCGGGCACTTCCAAAGAACACCTGGCCGGTTATTGGTTGAAACATCTGTCTGTAACTGTCCATCATAGACTGTCATAACAGTTGAACCACAGCTGTAGCTGCCAGCAGCTCCTCAGAGAAACCTGAATGCAACTCAACTAAATGGATTCTTGAGTTCTCATAAGTCCAGCTGTGTCACCAGGTAAAAGAACACAGACATCATTTTAAAAAGGACTTGATGGAGCTATTGACTCCATATGAATACAGTAGTTTGCCCCTATGAACAGCCAAATAAAACCAAGATTAACATCTTAGAATGACTGCAGCTCATTTCTACAGTGATATGTAAAGGAACATTCAGATCATCTCAGGTCTCAGTCTTTTGGTAAGCAATGTGAAAGCATCAGCAAATCATCAGCTCACAGATATCATCTCTGACAAGAGTTCAACTGAAGTTCCAGACAAACGTATGTGTGTGTATTGCGTTAGGGGCAGTGTAAAGAACACTAGTCTCACCTTGTAGAACTTCCTCAGGTTCTCTTTCTGTGTCTGGTTGATTACAGTCAGGACTCTGGCGATGGACTTGCGAACAACACGGCTGGAACAAGATAAAAAGCTTTAGTGAGACACTTCTGTCTTCAGCCAAAGATACTGACATATCACAATCAATAAAACCTACAAGAAATGAGACACTTCCTTAGGACTTATTTCAGTGGGGTGGGTGACAGTCATTGTCTATGAGGAACATTCAGATCATCTCAAGTCTCAGTCTTTTGGTAAGCAATGTGAAAGCATCAGCAAATCATCAGCTCACAGATATCATCTTAGACGAGAGTGCTGAAGACTGACCCCCCCCCCCATGCTAGCCTGCTGTAGGGACGAACAGCATTAAGATTTTTACTCTTTCATTAAGAATGGGCTTTTTAAAACTATTTTGTAGTTATATTTAGAACAGAATTAGAATTGATTTTATGTTTTTAATAAAAATTTTAAATTGTTCCTAGAGCAGTAACAGTATTGTTTACCACAACAAAGTCACTATAAAACCTCAATCATAACTTATTAAAAATAAATCTCATTAATATTCTAGACTTTAAAATATTGAGTGAAGTATCATTAGAAATAACTAGACAGTTTGTGCCATATTCTGCTCACATGTTATACACACACCTTCTCTTCACAGCTAAATCTATACCTCTGTAAGTCTTTTCATCACTACCTGACTAATGAGCCAGTCCTTAGATGCCATAATGCTTCATAAAAACTGAGAAACTCAGGCCTACGGCAGGCAGCTCTTAGACCCTGTACGCTAAACACTGCCATCTTACAGCTCCACACAGTCCCATCCTATCTGCATCATTCTGGTATATTTCCTTCATTTAACTCCTCTTCCACACAGTACGTACATCTTTGAGAGCTTGGACGCAGCTCCACCGGTCACCTTGGCCACACGGAGCTGGGACAGTTCATTTTTCAGGTCGTCCAGCTGCTTGAGCAGCTCCTCCTTCTTTTTGCCCCGCAGATCTCTTGCCTTGATCTTGGCCTGGGACATAAGAGAGTAGAGGAATATTGGTTAGAAAACGGTGTTGCGTTTAAGTTGGTGTCCTCTTTCTTTAATGTACACCTGATGATTATCCCCAACCAGTCGTCTTCTGAGCTGCTACCCTAAACCCCAATCACTTAATACATGTAAACATAACCTACTCGAACTACACAGATGATGCTACGTGAAACAGTTTTAAAAAGAAGGAATCATATTCAAAGGGGCACCGTGTTGAACATAACACCTACACTGTATTACTAGCATTAGACACGCTATCAGCCGAGCTAGCATGTCTCATTATAACTTGCCGAACTGCTAACATAACGCTTTAAATCGTATTCAACTTTCATTCCAGATATAGCTTTTAAAGCGACAGAAAGCTAGCATGTCCACAGATATATGAATAATGAGGGAATCGGGTTAAATGTAACAGCAGCAGCCATGCGTCCATTAGCTTCACGTTAACAGCGAGTCGGCTGAGCGTCGGTCGGTACGGTCGCTCTATAAAATCACATTTTACTAAATAATGGTGAAAGTTAACTTCTCTACACAACCACCAACAAGTAGTTAAGGAGTTTATGTGCATATATTAGAGCTTTCTGACCGACTGCAGTGAGGATAAATGAGAGAAATGATAGATAATTGTGCAGAGCAGCGGGTCCTCACCATGTTTCTTCTCGCTGCCCTGTTGGAAAGGCCGGACGTACCGCGTGCTCACAGAGAAGAAGCTTCCGGCGAGTTTCTTCTTCGTGTGTGGAAGTGATGCTGTTGATAATATGAACACAGCGCCACCAGCAGGAGGAGCAGGCATGACCATATACAGTCTATGGGCATGACTGAAGAATATATGGAGACTTAAAATTAAATTAATAAATAAGTAAATTATTATGAAACATGTAAGATTATTATTCTGAAATATGTATCAATTATTATGGAATATTATTATGAAACAGATTCCATTATTTTAATAAATGTATCCATTATCATGAAATACATCATAATTTAATTTTCCTAATTTTTTCATTGAACATATTTCTATCGAGACCCAATTTACTAAAAATTAGATTAATACATTTTTCATTATTATGAAATATGTATCCCATTATTATGAAATATAATATAATCATAATTTCATGAAAAAGTCATTTCATAATAATGGATACATATTTTATAATAATGTAGAATCATGAAAATTAGGAAGATGAAATTATGATGACATTATAGATACATTTATAGTAATAATGGAATATTTCATAATAATGACAAAATACTTCATAATAATGGATAAATATTTCATAATAATGAACTTATTTTTTAATTTAATTTGAGTAAATTGGGTCTCAGAATAACCATTTATAATACCTGAGAAAATAACGGTTCTAATTTAATATGCATATAGCTATAGGCATATAAGCAGGTTATGTTCTCTATATTATGCGATTACATCATGTTTTAGCTTAAACTGAAACTGAAATGTTGTGATAACCTATTAAATAATGTATTGAGAGAAGTATAAACCAATAATTAAAAATACAGTGCATAATTATCTGATGTATTTTTTTAATGATTTCTTTATGACTGTTATTCAATCTTAATTGAGTACTGTCAGTATTGATTATTATTACTGTTTTTAACTTTTTTTTTAAAGTTAATTTTTTCTTGTGTGCTGTACAGCTGTCTGGGGTGGGTGCATTATATGTTATTCTGTTTGTTTAAAATAAAAAGTAGAGTGAAAAAAAAATTATTAGAAAGTTATAATTTTAGCATTTGAAACTTGTAGAACAGAAAGGCAAAATGTATTTTTCCCAGCAGATATGCAGGATTTGGAAGCAGAAGCCGTGATTATTATTTCAGATTTATTATTAATAAAGGTGGGAAAATTAAACCTTTGTGGTGGCAGCAGTTGTTAAATCCTTAAAAGCGAAAATACAGAAAAGCTGCAGTGATTGTACAGTTGTGTTTCAGGGTTTGGACACAGCAGACTCAATCAGGTTTAAAAAAAGTGCACAGTTTTGTTTGATTCTCATGGAGACAGTATACATACTACCCAGTGGAGTCAGGCTGATTGTGTGTCAATAGCAACACTATATGATGACAGTGCTGCATTGAAAGATGCACTCCTACATCTCCATAAATAGTGAAATCAGCAGATACTACTGTTTGTATTGTACTTGAATTGTACTGAATGCATATTCCTGGAGTGAATACAAATGCAGGATCTTCAGGTTTGTAGAAATGAAGAGTACTGTAAGAGACTGACAGTGCAGTGTAACAGCAGCAGGCATGCAGAGCACCTGGACTGATGTAGAAACTGATGTAAAAAATAAACTCTTCATGTTGTGACTGAGATCACACAGAGGAAAGAGGACAGTGAGATTGAGTGACAAGCCAAGTTCAGTTCAATGATGATGATGATGATGATGATGATGATGATGATGATAAATACTGCAACTGGTCACATCAAACCATTTACATCCACTGATTTATAAAGTTCTCAATGCATACAGTATGTACATATTTCTATATATATATAAATAAACATGTGGAATGTACTTTCATTTACATTTGCAAAGGCAGGTAAAGGTAGAGCACGTTCTCATTTCATCATTTACAGAGCATTCACTTTTTCTTTTTCTTTTTTTTTTTAAATCACATTTGAATTATTACCCAAACACACAGCCAGACTCATTCATTTTGGTGTTAAAGGACAGAAAACAGTCTATGTGTTACGATTGTATCAGCTGTGGTGGTCATATGTGTTCCTCCAGCACCAGAACTCCAACCTTTATTATCCTGAACTGAGTCTGCTACTTTCATGCAGTGTATAGTCTCTCAGCAAAGCTCTACAGGTGTTTACAGGTGCTTCAGTTTAGGGGTCATGATTAGATTAAGGGTCTCCCAATACCAATATGACAGTCATTGTAAAATACAGGCCAATGATCAAGCGGTTACCTTCAATTTTTAAAAGAGAATAAGCTGTTCTGACTAGAGCCCGAACAATTTGATCAAATTACAGATAGATCAGTGAATTTGTCCAAAAAAAGCGATGCAGAAATACCAAACATATGCAAGGTTATTGAAAAAAAGTGTTGCAGTTCCATCATCTGGCCACTAGATGGCATTTGAGATTTTAGCAGCACATACAGTATCTTTCTTCTCTATTTCTTCTCCATTTCTTAGCCAAATTTAAGGGATTCTTCCAAAAGAAATTGGAAGAAATGTTATGATTGTGTTAAAATATGAATATCTTAAAAAAAACTCTAAAACACCAATATTGGCCTCAGAAATCAGCATCACTCGGCCTCTAGTTCAGACCACCTTGTGACGATAGTAGGGATGAAATAAGAGAAATGAGAGCGGTTACAGTACCAGTGAAGGTGTGTGTCCAAACTGACTGGTACTGTACATTTCACTTTTTCAGACAGTTTAAAGATACACCCTCAACTCAATCCAGTTAATGCTGACTCATCATGATTCAAATGTCATCGTTGATATTTGTTTCTGAACAGAAATTACAGCATTTTCCTTTGATTGTTTAAGAGGATTTTGTAATTTTTTAATGAAGACACTAATTGTACTCTAGTGTCTTTCCCTTACTGCTATATAATATTTCAGCAGATAGTTACAGAAAGCTATTGGAGTGTTGTTGACATTTTTATGGCCGTTTAAATTTGAAAAAAAAGGGTTCCAAAGTCTACAAGTAGACTCATTTGAGTCATCTGACACCAGTGTGAAATCTTTGTCTATTTTTTGTCAGGTACCATTTCATAAACTCTGATACTAACTCACCTTTCAGTATCCTATACAGGTCATTAAAATGATTTCAATAAGAAGCCCTGTGTGATTTAAAATGAAAGAATAACCAAGTGATGAGCTAAAAGGTCCCTCAGGAATCAAAGGCCATAGCGTTTGTCCTGTGAAGACAGTTGCAGCAAGTCTTACTGTGTGTTTTCTTGTGTGCGAGTTGTGTAGTTTGACTCTGGGTAGAAGTGCCCCACCCCAACGCTGCTCGACTCTGTCTGTTATTTCTTAGATGCTGAACTTGCTGTTTTTTGCTGTTTACGCTGACGAGGAAACATCAGATTTGTGCCGTGTGTGGGAAATCAGGAAATGATGCATCTGTCAGTTTACTCCAAATCCACCGCCTGCTTCGACCATTCGTGTCGTTTTAAAAATCAACATTTTTTACAGACGACAGCACAGCCTTTCTGTCCCACAACAGAACAGAAAATAACTGCCCCCCCCCTCCCACACACACAGAGCTGTGGGAGGTTGTTTCACAGTTTAAAGCACGGGTCCTGCTCTGTGATTGCGGCCGACACAGGAGGGACTGTTTTCCTCATGAGGCTGCTCTTTTATGTCCCTTCTTCTCTCGTCACGTCAGCTCTCTCTGCCGCTCATCAGCTCCAGCTGCTCGAAGCGCCTGAGATTGAAGGCCGGATGGTTCCCTTTGGAGAAGGCTTGGATCCAAACCAGGACATCTAGAACACAAAATACATGGTTACAATAAAACTGACACAGAGGAATATACTAAGATAAATATAAACATGCTATAATTTACATTTGTATACTTGAAATATTAAGTGTCAAAAGGTCAATTCAAAGATATAGTTACAATTGGCTAGTACTGTCAATAATAACTTTCTAAACACCACTTATTACTATTTTATTGCATTTATGATTTAAATGAATCCTATATGAATTCCCTCAATCTTAGAAAATCAAAGTTTCATGAAGCTGTATTAAAAGACTTTGGTGTCACATATAATATTAGCACAAAATAGCAGCTGTTAGTATTTTAGTAGCTGGTTCAGTTTTTTCATTGATACAGACAGGATGTTATGGTGCCTTATTTTGTTGGGTTTTTTTCTTTTTTTCCTTCTTCCCTTTTTTATTGTATTTAATTTAGAAATTTTCTTAGATGCTTGCTGCTCTTGAGGAAAATGGAAACCTCTTTTTTCTCTTTGTCTATGGATTTAAAATGACTAAAACATACTGTAACAATTTAAATCTCAAATGTAAAGATTGTTATTCATTTACTTTAACTGCTACTATCTGCTCACTATCTAGCTTGTATTACATGCACAAGGAGCATAAAATTAAATAATGACAATAAATAAAGTATTAAAAAAAGTGTGGAGGTAAAAGTCTGACCTTGTATTCCAGAGTTTGCTTCAACATGTCTTCCTCCTCTCGTGTGAAGTTCAACAACACAGATACAGCTCGTATCAGCTGGAATGCCTGAGAGAGTGAGAGAGTGAGAGCGAGAGAGAGAGAGCGAGAGAGAGCGAGAGCGAGAGAGAGAGAGCGAGAGAGAGTGAGAGCGAGAGAGAGTGAGCGAGAGCGAGAGCGAGAGCGAGAGCGAGAGCGAGAGCGAGAGAGAGAGAGAGAGAGAGAGAATAGTTTCAGACTGTGTAACAGAGGCAGGTCTAGTTATTTACTCATCAACGTTAAACCCACAGTGCTCTGTCTTTACCTCGGCCTCTCTGGATGACATGAACTTGAGGACGACGTGTTTGAGATACTCAAAGTTGATCTCTCGAGAGTCGTTGAGGTCTGAGGTGTTGGTCACCAGGGTTTTGGAGGTCGGGGGGCTCAGGTTGGACGAGGGCAGTGGCTCCAGACAAACCCTCTCTGTTTTATCCGCTCTGCTTTCTGGCAGCTTCTCCTTGGCTTCTGCTTCGGGCTCAGGCTTCAGCTTCTGCAGAGGACAAAGAAAGAAAGATGGATATAATATTCATCTTTATTTACACTCAGTGGGCAGGATAATATTGTACCAAATAGTCCTGCATTAGTTTCTATTCTTCAGTTTTCATTTACAGGTGCCACTTTTAGGCTATAACATTAATGTTAGAATGACTTGTGGTGGTATAAGTGGACTGCAGGAGTCTCACCAGTTCCTTCTGCAGAGTCCTCTTCAGTTCTGCCAGTCTCTGCTGCAGCTGCTTGATGGTCTGCAACACAACAACCAGTCACACACATGCTGTCTACATTTTTTAAATGTTTTCTCCATTTCCCCTAAGTTTCATCTGACCTCATCTGACAGAACAAGTGGAGACCAAGAGCAACAAGAGCTAGACTAAAAACTAGGTTAAAAAAAGGAGAAGAAAAAAAAACATTGACAAATAAAATCAATAGGAAGATAAAAACTCCAGAATGATGATGATGATGGTAATGCTGACCCTGTTCTTGTCGCTGAGCTGCTGCTCCAGCTCTCTGTTGAGCTTCTGAATGTGATCCAGGTCGTCCACCGTCACGCTGCCGTTCTGATCCTCCTCACACACGGCGGGGCTGTGAAGCTGCTCCGTCAGGGTCTCCACCTCCACCTCCAGGTACGAGATCTGGAACACACAAACACACACACACACACACACTGACCATTAACCAAACGTACCATAACTGATAGGAGTTGGAGACGTAGCAGAAGATAGGTTATGAGAGAGTAAAAATATAAATATTAGAGGACCACATCAAACTAAATGAATGAATACGCGTTTAACCAAATACAGGACTAAATACAAGTTGCACAAATAGTATTAAAGGCATGATGTCACTTTATCAATAAATACCATATCTAATACCAGTGGTCAAAAAAACTACATAGGCCACTAGAGACAAAACAGTACTCATGATCAATAGACTAGAGAACAGGTGATTACTCTAGTAAGTGAAGTTATGCCCTAATTGTACTATTTATCTGTTGTACATACCTAGCCTGTGATCAAATGATAAATCTAGTATCATCTGGAGGTAAACACGTAGTCACTGAAGCATGGCCCCTAATCTACCTGATCTTCTTTGCATTATTATAACCGAAATCATATGTTTTTAGTATCTGCTCTTTGATTAAATGAGAAGAGGATTGTGTGTGTGTGTGTGTGTGTGTGTGTGTGTGTGTGTGTGTGTGTGTGTGTGTGTGTGTGAGTGTGTAGGTTCTGACCCGCGCCTGGCAGCCGTCTAGCTGCTGTGTCTGACTGAGCAGCTCCTCCTTCAGGCTCATCAGCTGCGAGTCTTTGTCCTTCTCCATCTGCTCCAGCTGGGCTCGCTGCAGCTCCAGCTCCTCCTGCAGCTGGACCAGCGACGCCTGCCGACTCTGCACCTCTGAAACGCACACATATTTGCACGGAGGATTGCTTTATGTGCCAAAAGGGGATGAATTCATGTAATCACTTCATGAAAAGGTAGCAATATTTGTCTGGTATGTATTTAAAGTGTTTTTGCACCATTCTGGAGAGCTTTGATGTCTTCCTCTCTCAGTGATAGCTTCTCACTGACAGTGGACACTTCCTGCTGTGAGGTCTGTAGAGATGTGGTCAGCTCTCCAACCTGACATCAACACACAAGCACTTCATTACACACTTACAAAAAGTACCACGCATTTAATTGCATTGCATTTTCTGCACCAAATATGATGTCACCCATGTATCTTATTGGCTGCTCCCCTTGTCCTCTTGCCTGTCTGGGATAATGATTGGCCTGAAGTCCCATGACCATATAACCAAGACATCTTTGTAGACACCCAGTTGGCCTCTACCCTGCTTCAACAACTGAGATGCAATGCCCATTGCAGCCTCCAGAGGGCACTTTAACTCTCTCATTTAAATGAAAACCAGCCCTCAGTGTGTTTTCCTTTGTCTTATAATCTGTGAGTGATCACATAAAAAAGGTCCAGTCCACTGAATGCTGACTCTGCATTATTTGTGTACGCCCATATGTCGCCTCTCTATCATTCTGAATATGATGACGTGTGTTTGCTTACAGACCTGTGTTTGCAGCTCCTCCTTCTGTCGTCTAGTTTCTTCCAGAGCTTTGGCGATTTCGGTGCTCACAGTCTGCCGGCTTCTCAGCTCCACCTAAGGAAAACACACAGAGACACATTCACATTTCTGCTTTTCCCTACTGTATTTTATTATTCATTTATTACATTTGTATTAATCTTTTATTATGTTTGGGTATTTGGAATTTTTTACATTTTTATCCTGCCCCTGATGTTTCCTCATTGCAGATTCATGAGAGTGTTTCCTCACTGCCTGTTTTTATTGAGTCATTATTTATTGTTTTTTACTATGTATGACAAGTGCTATACAAATAAAGTCTGTTTGATTGATTGAGGACTACAAACACACTCAATCATTTTGTCTATATTTCTAGTTGATATGATAATTTTAGTGAATGTTCAGTATAAAGTATGTAGCTTATGGCAGCTAGTGAGGCTAGTTATGATGACTGTATTATTTCTGCATACTTTTACAAGCTTTGATACTGAATGTATGAGTTTTCATCCTTTACAAATCAGTCAAATATGAATACATACATTTAAGAAGACCTAATGTAATGTGTTGTAGTTGGTCTAACCGTGCACTGCTCCAACTCTTCTGTCCGCTGTTTCAGAGAGGAGTTGGCCTCTTCCCTCTGCTTCTCTAGATCAGCCTATCACACATAAGCACAGGGAAGAGAAAGTACACGTCAATGTAAATGTATTTATATAAGCAGTTAGGAGCAGTCTGCTGGGATGAATGAATGGACTTTGCATTGTTATAGATTATTAAAGGACATACCAGCCTGTCCTGCATGCTTTGTTTTTCAGCCTTCAATGAAGTGATGTTTTCCTCCAGCCGGCTGCTCTTCTCTTTACTCTGCTGCTGCAACAAACACACCTGCTGATCCAGAAAGGCTTTATCTGCACTCCACTCTCCCTGCTGGAAAATACATACAACGCATTACTAAACACAAGCATACAAAAAAAATAAACAAAAAAACACCTTTACTTGATTTTAACAGGATTTAAAATCAAAGTTTTCACTGTATATTTCTATCTCAGAGGTGGCTACAGATGATGGATAGCCTATTGTATTTATTAATGTATACTATATTATGTTATATGATATGATTTCCTGATAAATGTACAAGGAAAAAAGTGTCTTCCTAGTCTTGGGATCCAGTATTAAATAGAAGAGAAATGGCAGCCAGGGATTCATTGAACTTGCTAGTTTAGTTTGTCATAGTTGCTGAATTCACTGTATTATGCAGACAAAGCAGTGTCATTTTCTCATGAATTTTTAGTGGAGCGTAACATTTCAGTAACTGACATTGTGTGTTTACTGACAACAGGACAGTATTTGATAAAGGTGTGTGTTGTTCTGCGTGCATGATGTTTCTACACAAACACTGGTGCTGGACGACATTCTGAAAATTCTTTGCTGTGTGAGTGCTTGTGCTCAGATCAAATGTCTGATGTCATGCTGCCACCAGATGATAGAACGGAGAGGAATTTTCAAATCCTACACACTGTGTTTTTTGTGGAAGCATTCATTTGTTTTATATGATTTTATCTACATTCTGTATTTAATAAATGTTTAATGCATGAACATGCCCAATAATTAATTGAGGAATATGTTTAAATTTGCATCTCTTAGTCATTGTTTATGTTCTTTTTTTCAGTGAGGAGAAGTTGTTTTCCTTCTTCTCCATTGGCTGAGGATTTTACTAGTCAAAGTGCTCAGAGACAGAATTTCATAGGTTTACATCTAGTCCATCTACTGACACTTTGGGAAACATCAAGCCTATCTCTGTTCTAAAATATAACAAACATGGCTGATGAAGTCTTGGCTTGTTTTGTGGTCTGACTGTATCTGGGACTCACCAGTTTTTCCATGTGCTGCTCTTTCTCAGTGATCTGCTGCTCTGAGCTCTTCAGTAGCTCACTGGTTTCCAGGACTTGCTGTTCCAGGTCAGCGATCTGAAACAGAATACAGAGCGATGATTGATTCTGACCCCACTTCCACACTGGGAGCAAAATCAGCAGCAATAAAAAGGACCAGTGTGTAAGATTTAGTGGCGTCTAGCTGAAGGGACTTATGTATGTTTTAATTAGTCTACAATCACTTGAAAATAAGTATCCTTGTGTATTATAATGAGCTCTCTTCCACAGAGCCCACCATGTTGCATCACCATCTTTCTACAGTAGCCTACAGGGCCTCAAGATTTTTGTGAGTTTTTTGTGACCACCAGAGGTTGTCCTATAGGATCGTAAGCAGAGGGGGGCGGGATATTCAGATGGTTGCAATCTGCAATCTCATCACTAAATGCCAGAAAATTCTACACACTAGACCTTTAAAATATGCTTCAAAGAACAGGAAGTTCATTAAATGTAATTTAAAGCTTCTCAGTTCTCGTTAAATGAAATGTATCTGTGATTATCATATATGATGCTGAGAATTTCTGACACTCACTTAGAACTGAATTGAATCACACTATAGTGACAGTATATGGGTCTGCTTGCTTACTTGTGTGTCTGTCCTCTCTCTGTAGGCTCTGGAGGACTCGTCTTTGTGTCGGAGAAGAGTCTGCAGCTCGGTGATGGTGCAGCTCATTTTGGATACCTGAGGTCACATATGAGAGAGACGGAGAGAGAGAGAGAGAGACAGAGACAGAGACAGAGACAGAGAGAGAGAGAGAGAGAGAGAGAGAGAGAGAGAGAGAGAGAGAGAGAGAGAGAGAGAGATGTGTTGAGTTTTTCTTTTGTGTAGAAGCTTTGGCACAGTCAACATATCCTTGGGACTGAAACCAGATTCAAATAAAAATGACAGAATTCATGCTAGTGGAAATGGGAATAAATAAAAGGTGCACTTATTTTAGTCACCTACAACAGCTTTACTGGCTAGAGCAAGGTTTGGTTCATAGCTTAAGGCCCACTTAAATGTTAATTAGTTAGTCCAAAACGTTCCCTCTAAAGCAGATCTTTTGGAAACATGCCTGCTCATTTAGCACAATGAGTAAATATTCCACCAGCTATTCTACTGAATCAACAGAAAAAGAATGATGATGACAGATGCAAGGACTTGAGTGTTTAGTGAGTAGTTGCATTTTTACCTGTGCCTCCAGAGAGCTGACAGTATCGGCGTGGTTTGTCCGAACTACCAGCAGTTCTGCTCTGCTCTCCTCCAGACTCTGCTCCAGGCTGGACTTCTGAAAATGCACCAACACTCAGCTTCTATTCCCTCTTTATGATTCAATATAATTCAGTGACAGAGCGTAGTCATAATGACATTAATATGAAGGCAAGCTTAACATTGTATTTATTCGTTTTTACACTGTGATCAATTAAATACCATCAACACTGCCTTTAACTAATCTGCCGTGTCTCCTGCTTAACTGACAATCTGCAAATGACTGTAGACTAAAACTACAAGTAGACATTCTTCACCTCCTGGAGGAGCTCCTGTAGATGCTCGTCCTGGCTCAGGTTCCCCTGCAGCCGTCTCTCTAGGGAGGTCACTTTCTTCTGAAGGTCCACCAGGATACGCTCCTTGTCCTCCTCTGTCACAGCAGCCTGAGGATATTCAAGAGAAGACATGTCCAGAAACTAAGCTACAGAATCCAGGCTCACTCACCAACAAGAAACATACATAGAAGTTATCTATTCTTACATTCTTTTATTGTTATGTCGTGTTATTTGTATTCTATCTATCTATCTATCTATCTATCTATCTATCTAGAGGAGTCAACCTTTAAAGAAATAAAATAATAAATGGACGAATACATGTAGGAGGAAAAGAATAAATAAATCAAAACTCTCTCAAGAACCTTGTATCATTTTGGTAACCTAAAATAACAAATCACAGGAGTCAAACTAGAGGTTTGAGCCAAACTACAGTTATCTATGCCTTTATCTTATTCATAACTCCACCAGGGATCACTTCTATAATATATTACAATGGGTCTAATGGTAATGGTAAGTGTCTCTATATGAATCTACTTCAAGTAAGTCTTTAAAAAATCCAACACAGATTTGTTTCACCTTTGTCATATTTTGGCTCCTTCATCTTTCAACTTAAAACTTTTCAAATCTATATTCTCTATGTTCTGACCTTTTGTTGTTGCAACTTGAGGGCGTCGTGCTCAGTCTTCAGATCATAAAGGGACTTCTCTAAAGATGACACCATGTTCTGTGACTGAAAAACAAAAACACACATTTTGCAATGCGCTTGATGAACGAACAGTGTTAATGAGTTTGGTGTAGTTTTTGTTTTTCAGGACTGACCTTCTGGAAGTCTTCAGAGATCTGCCGGATGACTGACTGCAGCTCCTGGCACTTTCCCTCCAGCTCGCTGATCTTCTTGTCGGCCTCCTCTCTGAGCAGGAGCAGCTCCTCTCTGCACAAATCCAACAACACAAAATATCACAAAAGCAGATAACAAATGCTAAATGTCTAGATCATAAATTACTTTAGGTAGGTTCCAAATGCCACATTAATCTTATTTTCTTCATTTCATATTATAATGGTATAAAAGCTGCCTTACCGCTCTATTTCAAGCTCAGCGTTGAGACTACAGCTCTCCTCGTACTGCTGTTCCAGAGTCTTTAGTTTATCCCCGGTTTCAGACAGTCCTCGCTTTGCTGAGTGAGCTTCAGCCTCCTTCTGCTGAAGCTCCTTCTCCCTCTGACTCAGCTGCTCCTCCTTCCTCAGCAGCTGGGAAACAAATCATCATTATGAAACATCCTTTAGGGAAGCAGCGTTGTGAGTCCGAGCTGAATGAAATCACACCTCCAAAAGCTGTTTCAGGTTCATACCATGTGTTTGACTTTAGCCAGCTCCTGCTGCTGGAAGCCCTCGAGTTCATCCAGGTCGTCCCTTTTCTGGAAGAGCACCAAGCTTTGCTCCATCATTTCCTCCAGTCGGGCTGACAGGGCAGCCTTCTCCTTCGCAAACACACACACATAATCACTCAGTCTAGTTTCAACACTGAAGCCAAGTCAAGAAATCACATTTGAAATCTTGGATCTTTCTATCGTCACAATAGAGCTTTACCTTTTCCACAACGCCCAACTTCTCCATCCATTCCTGCAGAAAACACATAGAAAATGATGAGGATGGCAGCTACAAATTAACACTGTGCCTGTGTGTGTAGTAGGCATGGGCCGGTATGAGATTCTAGCGGTATGATAACCATAAGCAAAAATATCACGGTTTCACGGTGATGGCGGTATACCGATTACAAGGAAAAAAATAAAGACAGACATGTTAATTTAACCGGAATCTGTAATGATGGTGTGAGGGGTTGTGATACTCTACGCTGCTGCTGCTCCACCTGAGGGATTTCTGACCAGCACTTTCTGTCTTTGACCAGACTAAAAACAGCTCATACCTTAGGAATAGTATGACAGAAAATGTGGCGGTTTCGGTTATCGTGGCTTTTTCTTATCGCGGTATACCTTGAACATGGTTATCATCCCATGCCTAGTGTGTAGAGTAGAGTAGAG
This sequence comes from Scomber japonicus, assembly GCF_027409825.1. Classification (NCBI taxonomy): domain Eukaryota; kingdom Metazoa; phylum Chordata; class Actinopteri; order Scombriformes; family Scombridae; genus Scomber; species Scomber japonicus. The sequence continues at coordinate 34,846,748 of NC_070586.1, read as the reverse complement.
TAGAGTAGAGTAGAGTAGAGTAGAGTAGAGTAGCGTTTACCTCATCCTTCTTCTCCAGCGCTAAAGTCATCCCCTCTGCCATTTTGGCTCTGCTGGCCTGGTGAGTCTCACTCTGGTCTTGAAATTTCTTTATAGATGCTGGGAAGCAAAAGTAAGAAACAGAGAGAGAGAGAGAGAGAGAGAGAGAGAGAGAGAGAGAGAGAGAGAGAGAGAGAGAGAGAGAGAGAGAGAGACAGAGAGAGTAGGAGGGAGAGACAGAAAGAAAAAGAAAAAGGAAAGATGGAAACCACACAGAGGTTTGTACGCGACCGAAGAGAACGGATTTTTTTTTTTTTTAAACAAAAAAAACCAGCACAGACACTGAAAAACGTTAGTAGCTGCGGAAAGTTAGAGTCCGATCAAGAAGTGCGCTCATCTGAGAAGCAAAGACAGGCAGAGACAAGCAATGCATGGCAAAAGAATTCAAAACGCACTTTGTTTAAAGCTGACATTGCGGTAGCCATGTGCGGATTTAAGAAAAAAGAAGAGAAACCCACCCTGAACTAATATAAGAAACTAGCTGGACTGTTCATTAGACCTCACAGAGCTCAACAGCAACAGACTGATACTACTCTAAGAGTTATAAGAAGAGAGGAAAACACTGTAGCTTCACTCTAATCTAAAGGATTATACCTGTTAGATTGTGAGATATCCTGTGAGAAACTATGACACTTTGCTAGTAGAAAGCTCACAAACCAGCCCTTATCTCTTCATCCTCTACCCCTTCATGAGGAGGTATACCATATTAGGGGCCGTCCCAATCAAATTAGAATGTAAGCGGACTGTGAAACCCTTAAACAAGAAGTGCACAGGCTACAGGAAAACGTAACGAAACTTTAAATCGAGCACACATACCTTTGTTTTCCTCACGCCATTTTTATGATCTCAAAGTAAATCTCAGAATGTATGGTGTGAAAAAAATTATGATATTACTCTGTACCTGAGGTAGCTTGACTCATTTCTCATTCTCATGGTTTTAGATGTTATGTATTCATAGGTGCTGCCAAAAAGTGTGAAATAGCATGACAGCCGTCAAGCATGGCATCTATTCATTGCCAAGGTAACTTCCTTGTTTCCAGTAGAGCGACAAGGGCATTCCATAATTTGGCTTTACATTCATTCCCTCCCTCTTTATTAGAACTGCACTCCACAGCAGCCAGTGTTACTTTGTCATGAGGTGGTAGTGGGTAGGGACTGGTTTGGGATTGGACCATTGAGTCAATAAATAGAAAGGGTTCATCCTCTGAGGAGCTTGAACCTTCTCAGTAAATATCATGGACGACCTGCCAATTAGAAATGCGATATTTTCTCGCACAAAAGATTAGGGAGTCACCAGAATTATTAAGATTCTCCCTCAGGATAATAAATACAGTATAAGATAGTAAGTCCCAACAAGACTGGTAAGAGGTAAGAGGTGAAACCCATCATAAGAGGTACACATATGCCAGTTTCTCCACTGGTATTAATGCAACACAGCGATAAGACCAACTAATACATCGGTCAGTCAATATATCGGCATATATGCTGTCCAATATGCGCCGATACTTTTTTAAAGTTATATAGGCAGCATTTTATGTATATTTGATCCTTTTTCTTAATTCAAATGTAATATATACACGTACATATTTTTTTATTTATTGTTATTGTTGTTATTGTTTATCTCCCAGTGGAGTATACTTTTTCAGTCCAATGACTTATTTTAGTTGACTCAAGTTTAATGTTAAACTGTAATATATTATGGCCTCTATTACATATCTTTTTTTATAAGTGTTTGATAACCACATTTAAGGCATTATTGCAAAAAATGTGTGTTTATGTCAGGCGGGGAGTTCCGGTCCTCTGAAATGAGGCCAACGCGGAAGTAACTTAGAACTGCATTCTATCAAAAAGCCACCAGGGGGCGACCGTTTTGGTGTCAAAAGGACTTCCGTCTCTATACAAGTCAATGGAGAATTCACCAACTTCTCACTTGATTTCTAACCTCAGTAAATATTTTCATAATGTGTTTATGGTCTCAATCGCTAGTTTAAAGCCTTCTTGAATGCAGTATGATGTTCATTTGGGACATTTTGGCCTCCCTGATTTTATATGTGACGATAAAGCAGGGTATGCATTGCGCGTGGCTACATCCTGATTGACAGGTTGATTGACCAATGTCCTCAAGATCCAGCCCTCGCAACAGCCCATGGCCCCGCCCATTGCCCCGCCTCATGCCCATCTTAGTAGAATCCGTGTTTTTATTTTTCCCAGCATGCACCTGAAATTTTCAAGATGGCGCTGCTCAGATTCGAAACTATTGGCTTCCGAGCAGCAGTCCACAAACCAATGGGTGACGTCACAGATGTTACGTCCATTTCTTTTATACAGTCTATGGTTTATGTATCATTTTTTAACTCACTAATCAGTATCGGCCCCTAAAGTCCAGTATCAATCGGGGCCTAATCTATAAGATAAGGTTTATGTTTCTCTTCGCACATACTTCTAACTGAAAGCAATAAGTTGACATCACATTCAAACTGTTAGCTAAAGTCAAAGGGAAAGAGGAGACACCAGCAAAGCAAAAGGATATACATAAATAACTCAATTAAATCAAAGTGCAGAACGAATACCAAAGTGGAAAAGATGTGAGGGTGGATTTTTTAGATTTGAAAAAAGAGAAGAAGCATCCACAGCGCTCTCAAAGCAAACCTCTAAAACCCTTGTGATGTTAGCATCTGGAATCAAACCTTTCATGGGAAAGAAGTGATGGTGGGCTAGGTGACGGTTGTTACAGCCGACGGACAGATGAAAGAAAGAGGGAGAGAGAGAGAGGAAGCTAAGTGGGAGGAGGAGAGTAAAGGTACGTACAATCCTGTTGCTTTTCTAATGCAATTTCAAGCTTGTCCTTGGTCTTCTGCATAATTCGTAGCTGCTCAGCGTAGTCTAGTGTTGGGGGAGGGCAAGGTGACGGGATGGGGTATCACCGACAGTACAAACCGACACACACACACACACACACAAACACACAGACACACACAGACACACAAAAAGAAAGGCAGATGACGGTAAAGAGAGAGAGAGAGAGGGAGAGGAAGGAGAGAGAGTGAGCAAAAAGGAGAGGGAGAAAACAAAAAAAAGGGGAAAAACATGATTGAAAAATTATGGAAGGTAAAAAACTGCTAATGATTTTCTGACCTGAGAAAACCATACTGGTTAAAAGGCCGCAGGAGAATGTGCGACATTTAACCTTTTCTACAGGGGTTGTCAAGTCATATACGCCACCCAAAAAGGGAAGAGGAGCTACTATACAGAGTAGAGGAGGGATAAAACTCAATGAAACAAATACAAATATTACTTTTTACCGTTAAATACACACCCGGAAAACACTGAAACCTCAATTCATTATCACATTCATTCTGAGACATGAAAACAATCACCAGTAGTGATAAAGATCATTGCTAGCATGGGGTAGAACCTTCTGAACTGCTCTTTACTAGAATGTTAAAGCATTTTTTAAAAAGGAAAAAATGTCCAAGCTTCTAAAATGTGAATATTTCCTGGTTTCTTTAGTCTACTATGACAGTAAACTGAGTTGTGGACAGTTGGAAAAAAAAATCAAGACATTTCAAGACGTGAACTTGGTCTATTCCGAAAATTTGATCTACCTTGTTGACCACTGTCTGAAATCTGGATCAAACAACTAATGATGACTGATTCAAACTGATAATGAAAATAATTGTTAGCTACAGCCCTACAAACAAGTAGGGTTGGGTATCAGTACTCCCTACTTTAAGGTATCGACTGAAATAAATCGACACCAAGTGGTATCCAAACATCTCCCATCAAACGATACTTGCAATCCATCCTTTCTACACCCACAGCTACAAAATATGACTATTTGTATGAACCTCTGCTATATACCATATGTTTCTCTGTCGCTTTTTATTGTATTTCACTGTATCTTTGTTTTTTATTGTGTTTTACTATACCTGTCTGTCTGTCTGTCTGTCTGTCTGTCTGTCTGTCTGTCTGTCTATCTATGTGCTCAATAACAGAGACAAGGCAGTTATAGACAAATAAGATATACCTATGAGATAACATATTCTTTTATTCGTCCAGCAGTGGGGAAATGTACAGATTTACTCTAAATTCACTGTTAACTGTATTTACTGTAGATTTTCTCTACAACCTTGACAGCAGTATTTATATAATCTAGCTTTCTAACCAATTGCCTTCAGGACGTCTGGCAAAGACAGTTAGGCGTTCACTTGTTTCACTACCAAGACCAGCGTTTCATCCAATATTTGATCTGTTAGGTGTGAAGTTTGTTTAGACGTTTTTTTTTTATTTTGGTTGGTCCTGTGTGATCAAACTGACAGGCCTGCAGTTTGCAAAGAAAAGCCACAAGTGAGATACTAAGTTTTTAAACTAGTACACAATTTGAGCTGCCCTTGATGTTTTTTTTTTACTTTACTGATTCAATACATCATTAACTGGCACTGTTTCACTTCTTACGAGGTGACGATCATGAGTTGGTCATTTGACTTGATTCTGATGGGATTACATCATCGAGTCGTTATGAAATTGTGATTAACGCAGGTAGAAACAGTGCCCGGCTTTAGCCGTCGACTGCTGTTCTGTCCTCTAATCTGCCGGCTCCGTCTCTCCAGCTGTTTAAAACAGAGACGGCTGCATTGTCGGTGTGACAGTGTGTCCCACCTGATAGCTTGGCCTCCAGCCTCCGAATCTGATCGTTCCTCCTGAGGAGCTGGGCTGGCAGGTCGTCCCTGGAGCTGCTGCCATCGGACGCCTGGACAGACACACACACACACAGCATTAGAGTATTAGGTAGCACTTGATATTCAGCCGCTTCACCCTGGTGGATTTAAAACTCAAAGATAATCAAGCTGTAACATTTTGAAACACTTGAGGTATAACACTTTATTTTACATCCTTCTCCTGTCTACTCCCTCTATATCATGTGTCTAATCATTGGATAATAAAAACTGGCTGCAGGAAGGGAAGGTGGCACCACTTCTATCTAAACAGGCTGGATAAAATGCAGCTTCCAGACTGCTGAGTTTACACTGTAGCAAAAACACAGTGTCACATATCAGCAGCCTGTATTGCTACTCAGTGACTTGGACAACACTAAATTATTCAACCGGGTGCAACTGAGACTGCTCTACAGCCTCAGGAGTCTGGCTCCAAAGAAAGGAGCTTAACCAGATATGGATTTTCCTCTACAAGCAGATGACAGTAACATTTCACTATATGGACATAAAAAAAAAAACCCTTAAGAAAATATGTTTGCAGAACTGACAAAGACAGGTTCAGGTTAAGAATACAAACAGGGCTTCATGTTACACTGGTTGGTCTTAAGAGTTGAACAATCAGTATCGGTACCCTGCCTGTGTGGCATGCACTCAATACAAAAGAGACCAGCCCAGTAAGTCATCACTATTCTATCACAATGTCAGTCACACCCAGCATTACCTGCCTGACTGGTGAATGTTTAAAAAAAAAAACAGGATGTCATTTACAGGACTTTACAGATTAAAATCAGAGTGACCAATGACAGGACAAGAAAATACATCATTAATAATAACATGTTGTTTTTCAGACTGCTTTTATTACATTGTGACAGAATGAATGAAATCCCCTGTGTTTTCTACTTTCACCTAACCTGACACACCAGAAGCTTTGTTATACAGTCATCCACTGAAACTGATAGGAAAACTGTATGTATGTGTGTGTGTGTGTGTGTGTGTGTGTGTGTGTGTGTGTGTGTGTGTGTGTATATATATGTATATATATATATATACACACACACACACATATATACACATTATTTCTCCTGAGCACTAACATTTTTGGTGCCTGAAAACTTACTCAACGGTGCCACCTATGCAAATTAAGTAAATTGAGCCCCTCGCTCCAGATTGACTAACGAAATTCTGTATGCATATGTATCATGTAAAGACACACAAAAAAGTCTCTTGGACCCATACTCTATGTCCAACAGGAAGGCGGCCTTTTTGATTTGAATTTTCGATTTCCATGCCATTTTCTCGCTATTTCCCACGCCCCGTACTTTAACAAACTCTTACAGATTTGACTCCACTGACTTCAAATTTGCTCAGTATGATTTTAAGACCTTGAAGATGAAAAGCTATCACAATCTTTCACCTCCGTTATACCTGGTGGGCGTGGCAGTGCAGCGAATTTTGAGGTTGTACCATAAAACAGGAAGTCCTTATTACACCGACATATATTGTCCAATCTTCCCCAAGTTTATCATGTATGATGAGGGTCCCGCCCTGAACATGTCTATGTGTCACTACACTGAGCCACAGCCAAACATGCATGGGGGAGCGAGGACCCATTCATCGCTATATTATAAACCATTAGTCATGATCTATTAGTCTTAAGAAGGGCAGCATGCTAGAAACGTCGTTCTCCTGATCTCCCATTAAAACCACAAGTGCACTAGGAGTTACAACGTGGGGACTTCAAAACATACTGGGCAGGTGATTGGATAAAGCATCTGTCTATCACCGTCTATCACTCGTTTTACATTTTAAAGCAACTTTCACCATAAGTACTGAAAAATAAACTGTAGCCCAAAATCAGATTTCATGCTTAAATTCGACTGTTTCACTTCTTACTAACTCTGTTGTTAGTATCATATCACAGTTTAAATTATTTATCTTATTTATCTCATCACGCTGCTATTTATTCCCCCGTGGACATCGCTGAGAGGAGAGAGATGCAGTGCTGATCACATCTATATACGTCTGGCAGGGGTGTTGAACGTCAGGATGGTCCCTGGAGCTCAGTTATGTGGAAGAGAGGGAGGCGGTAAAAGGCTCTTATCCAGCCAAAGAGGGGGATTACTAATGCAGCTGGACCCCGGCCATCAGCATCAACTGGCGGAGCTGCCAGACAATCTCCAGCATGTAGACAACTGGCCTAAATATCAGACACACACCCTCCATCTACAAACATTTAAGGCACGTTCTGAAATGACAGCAAATATAGATTCAGGAGCAGGAGAGGGAATCTAGAGAGAATGAATAGTTATTTATTAAATATACAGACTTAGCTTTTTTTCAAATATTATGGTTCTATCTGTGTTAGTGGCTTCTACATTCAGACCAGTTTAACAGCTGTAGAAGAAGAGGCACTTTGCTCTCATTAGATACAGCTTTGGTTGTTTATAGAAATTCCTGTTATGCTTGCAAGAATCCAGTGAGAGCAAAAAAGTTCCTACTGTGTGTCATATGAAGAGGTTCACTCTATGTGACTGGTAGGAAATACAGCATAAAAAAAGAAAAGGAGAGATGAAAGGAGACAGAAGGGGAACTCCATTGATTGTATACATCAGTGTGTGTTACTAGTGTGTGTGTGTGTCATGTGTGTATACAGAAATACAACATAAGTCTTGACCCATTCGCTTGATGTTGATAATTATGATCACTGTCAGAAACCTAGTACATCCTAAACCAAATAAGGGTTAAATGTGAATCAGTTGTGATCCTTTAAAACTAAAAAGTGTCCATCGTGATTGTGAGAATGTAATAAGAGCACAAAGCTAAATCACTGGAATTATCAAGTATCATCTCATATCAGCTGTTTTAGAGTGTAGCAGCCGCATTTAAGTTTATTTAGTTTATTTTAGAGAATATATTGATTAATTAAGATGAATTCATGACGATGGATTTTATTTGTATTGGTCAGTGTGCACCCTCCTCGGGTGGTGAGGGCGGGACTTAACCTTCAAGTTTAGAAGCTCACTTGATCTTTTCTGGCTGTGTGTCTGACACACTGCTCACTCCATTGTAGTAAAAACTAAATAAGACACAGAAGTTAAAGGATGAACTCATTTGTAGGATTTTTACCACTACATAGAGGGTGAGGAAGAACCTTCCATCACATGTTTACAATTTAAGAAATATCACTGTGTGCTCCTTTAAGGTAACATAACCCTAATCTACTACAGGACACCAACACAAACAGCAAAGGTTTATGGGTATATGAAGACAGATGTTATTCTGATTGTCAGCAGTGTTTTCTTATTGGATTTGAACACAACAGAAGCTCAACCAACAATCAATAAATATGAATTATAGTGTGTTGTTGTGAAGCATTAATAAACCATGTTCTAATAACTAGTTTTACTAGTGTGCTTCAATGCTGCTTTAATTTGCCTTTCTGGCAGCCAATCAACTCCTTGATTTCTTCTCCAGTCAGTAACTATTACAAATGTGTTTTTCCAGTTTCATATGCAAATGTATTCAGTTTATTACTTTACTGTTTAAAAAAAAACTGCTCTGCAAACTGTTAAATTAAACTCAACTAAAGTTTTCACAGCCCAATGTGCACAGTAGTTTAGAGCCAAAGAGGAGTAAACTGATTAATGTTATGTAGAGTCCGACCAATATATCAGTCAGCTGATATTATCGATATTGACCTATCACAGATATATCAGCATTGGCATGTGTTGTTCTCTGTTAAATAGGGAGCACTTGTTTCAAGTTCAATATATACGTACGTATTTAAATTATTTAGTTAGTTATAACTAGTTTAGTTAGTTATAGTTATTTCTAATGATTAAACTTGCAGTGCAGTTAACTGTTTTAGTGCACTGATGTCATTTTATACAATAAATCTTGAACTGGTAAAATATCATGTTTTCATTATATATCTTTATCACAAGTGTTTTTAAGAGATCAAAGCAAAAAAAAAATATGTTAATGTATATATTCTTCATATATAAAATTATCAGTAACTTTTTTACTCCTTAATATTGGTATTGGCATCAGCCCCAAAAATCCAGTATCAGTCAGACCCTAATGGTATGTAATAAATGCTTTATTCTAATGCAATGATTAAGGTTACTTACAAAGTCGTCCCCAGAGTCGGCCCCCACTGAGGTGATGGACTCCTTGCTGATGGTGCGAGGTATACGGACACCGCTCCTGGGTGCCGTGGCGGCCTCCTCTGCGATCTTCTTCTTCAACTTGGCGAACATGTCTGTCTGTCCTGTCAGTGTCTCTTTACAAGTGCAAACAGCAGCTTCTGGTGAGTAAAAGGGCTCATGGGGGGTTCAGGGCTCCTCGTTCTGAGAGCTGGAACTGAGACCTGTCCTCTTGCAGTGTCGCTCGTAGGAAGACCGTGGCAGGGATTCCATTCTGCTACATCTGGAGGAAAAAAAAAAGAAATACGATGCCAAAATTGACAACAGTGGCTGCTTGTCTGCAACAGTCACATGTCACACTGATATAATGTGCCTCACAATAAGATCAACACCTACTCTTCCTATCCTGTGTAGTATGAATGTAATAGTGACAGAAAGGAGTGCTGACACATCCTTCATGATAACAATGAGGAACAGTTTTGAACTATTAATAAATTACAGCAAAGTTGGGTTGTGATTGGCAACTCTTTCTATCAATCAAATTAGCTGTCATTTCAAGGTATTTGATTGGTTGTGGACAGCTGGCTGAAAAAATAATACCTTTCTCTAACTCTATAATATGCCACTGTGGCTGTATGACAATGCTTCTGATATTAAACTGATAATGTGTCACTCAAAGCAGATGACAACCTCCAGACTGCTTCTTTTATAATGCACCATACTTTTTTATTAATATTTAGGGTACTGCAAGACATGTGTTTTTTAAACATGACACCCCTAAAAAAATGATTAATGGATAACTAATCGAAATGAAATATTCTTTATCAGCCTGTATTTGTTCCTATCACTGCACAGTGTATCCCAACTACTAAACTCAACCTTGTACTTCATGTGTGGACAAGTGAGGTCAGAAATAGCTTCAGTGTAACCGCTCTGTTATGCTTTATTATCGGTGTTAATCCCATTTGGCTATGTACTACTAGTTTTGACAGCCAGCTAGCTCCTCCAGCCATAACAATGAGAGTTAACGTTACCACCACCGGCTGCTTGTTAGCTGTCGTTAGCTTGCACTGAACTCGCCTTTCACTTACCATATTAACTTCGGTTAAAATATCCCTCCGACGTGTTTTCAGGTGGTCAGTAACTGTGTGTATTCCGTTCCTCCGTATACACTCCGGAAATATATGTCGTTGTGTCAGTCGTTACGAATAGCTTGTTCCGTCTCGTCTAACAAGCTAACTGCTAGTTGGTGAGCTACACGTAATCACCCCAAAACCAGATGACTGAAGGCGTCACGGTTGCACCTCTGTTCATTGGTTGAGATGAGGTGAGAGGCGGGGGAGACGTGGCTGTTGTAGCCAATAACATGACGACATGTGCCATCTACAGGCAGGAAAGGTTATAGCAGGAGCAGACCTGCAAATGTACACATAAACACACACACGCGCGCGCACATACACACACAAACACACACACACACTCACTCACTCACTCATTCACTGCTATAGCTGCTTATTCATATGTTATGGAATAATAATCATTAAACTATTATAATAATCATTTGACAGAGCTTATTTTATTAGGGCAGATATTATTATATAGCAAATCACAGCTGTCATGCAGCCTGACAGAGCTCCATGCAGCAGTAAATGTCCACTGTAGGGGCTTCCCCTATTTAAGCACTAGGAAAGCTGTCTTTCTCAGAAGCCCAGTTCACACATGATCTGAGGAGTGAACGGAGAACAGCTACATTAAAATAAAAGCTCAGCTGCTCAAATGATTGAGATGAGCAGTATTTTCTGACAGTAATGTACCATCTGAAAGTTTAAATTATTTTCATTTTCACAGCTTTTCAGCATCTGAAACCTGTTAATGTTTTATTTAATTCTGCTTTCATAGTGCTTAAACAAGAGCCTACCAAAATAAGAGTAAGGCAGCAGAGTGATTTTTGGGTTAAGTTAAAAATGCATGAGAAAGGTTGTTAATGTAGGACACACATATAAAGTGGTTTGCGTGCATCTTTATGCTAAAACGCTGTCAGCAAAGAGGGACAGCTGCTTCTTCCCCCATTTGCCAAGAATGCCAAATTGTTGCCAAGCTGTTGTTTGTCTGTGCTTCATCTGGCTAGATCAAGTGCCTCTATTTAGTGACCTTAGGGCAATATTAACTATTGATTACACACAGAGGCCCTTGCAGAGGCTGAGCATACCTCTGCCTCATAAAGTTGTGTGAGTTGAATGAAGATATCCCTTTTCCACCTTAACAATGAGGAGGTTTAAGGAATGGTCAGGTGTCCTTGAGTGTGTTTACATGTGCACTACTACTCTTGTTTTCATTCTTATTCTGGTTTTAGATCATAATCTGGATAAGGTATTTACATGCAACATGAGACATCTTGCGATTTACAATCCTGTATATATTATTTTAACAGTACACAGGTCTCTGGAACATCTATATGCAACTGTGTCTTGATTTTTCACCATCTCAGCCAATATAATCTGTACCGGTAGAGAATAGTTCAAACCAGGATAAGTACATATGTAAACATAACCAGTCATAACCAGGATACTAGTGTGCTAGTGAAGGGAGTTCCTCTCTGTAATCATTCCTCCTGTTCATACTATTAAAATATATTCAAATGTGCTTTCAATGGAAGTGATGGAGGACAAAATCCACAGTGTGTCCTCACAGTCAGTTAAAAGTAGATGATCAGCTTCTATTGAGCTTCATCAGTGTGAGTTAGTCACATCAAGTGCATCATGAAGAGATCTTCTAATGGTCAGTATGAACAGGAGGTATGATTTCAACAGGAAAAACAGGTTTCAGTGTTGATTTGAGCTCCTGACTGTTGTTTTAAGACACACTTGATTAACTGTGAACCTGTCCTTTATCCATCCTGAGGGTTAAATCAATCATCTTTGTCAGAATTTAGATGCAACCCTCAACATAAAATGCAAATCTGTAGATATGTTTCATGACATGAATAAGCTGAATGTTATTTACTATATAATATTAGTGCTATTTGCTGATTACACATGTACTGATGATGACAACATTGTTTTCAATTGTTTATTTAAAAAAGTATGGTGATACACAGAAAAATAATAATTACAAGAGCGAAGAGCTGATTCCAAATCTGGAAATGACAGAGAATTCTCTTATGTACCAGGTGTTGCACCTGCTAACACACAGAGTCAAATTTTATACACCAACTCTCAGGTTTACGTGTGTATTTATATGACATGATAACAGTGCAGGGGTCGGGGGGTAAGTCCATTGAAAGTGTCAGACTAGATGCAATTTTTTGTTTTTGTGCAGTGCTTCATTGTTTTCTTACACCCCACTTTAATACATTACCATGACATCATAAAATTAAACATTGTATATATATATTCTTATATATATATATATATATATATATATAACACTATACCTGCAATTTGCTCAGCAGAGTGATTTTTTGTATTATTGTAAAGTGAAATGAAACTCTATAAATACGAACATTTTACAAAAGGTCAGTTGACTTCTGTATTATTTGAATCCTTCCTCTACAATACATGTCAACAGCATGCTGCTGACCGAGTTCAAACTTATGAGCCAGCCAAGTGCCCCTAACTGCAAGCTGGAAGTCAGGAGTCAAGGTGGGGGGGGGGGGGCACATTCAACACCACATTCCACCCAAAAATTAATGTGCTAAATGTATTAAATGCTTCACAGCATCAACCTCTGGAATGCTAATGGCTACAGGCTACAGGACCTATCACAGTATGGAAAACTGTGAGGCTACAGAGAAAATTGACTTTCAGTGCAATAATCTTGGCCTTTATTTTGTAGGCAACTTACAGTTTCTTTCTCTGTGGTTCAACATGGCTTAAAGCTAACAGTTTAACCACAGTATAAAACAAACACAAAGGTATTTGCATGCTGAACTAGTGTCAGAAACTATGTTGGGACTCTGGCACAGTAACCCAGCACAACCTGCTTCAGGATCATTTTTATACTAAATGCTGAATAGCATTAGCTGTAGCTGTTAGCTAGTTTCCGCTAACGTTTGATGTATTCTCAATAAAACTAAAAAGGTGCTGATTGATTAAACCCTCCTCTTAACTAAAATGAGGCATCATTTCATCTAAATGAGGCCTATTGGCTGTATTTTTCAAAATGATGTGTAAAACCTGTGGTAATAAGTTGGAATGAAGTTGGCTAAAAAGGTCTAACACAGAATTGGATGATAATTCATATCTTACGCTTAATAAACAGTCAAACCAGATCTGGTTCCCATCCACTGTACAACTTTTGTCCTCCTGGGTCAAATCTGACCTGGTCTGACTATTTATATAGCATAAGGTATATCATCACAGCATTGGATGTAATTTATATCTTATCCTTTCTAAACAGTCAAACCAGATCTGGTCAATTTTGACCTGAGAAGATAAAAGTTACATGGTTGACAGGAAGTGAGCAAAAGCATCAAGTTATGAGTCTACCACCTGTAGCCATCACTATCTCTGAGACTATTCCAGTTTCTTTGCTGCTGAGACAATATAAAATGTGCTAAATGTGCAGCCCCGCTCCACCTTCCAGCTTCAATGATGAGCTTCTGATTTAAGCTGCAGAATAATGCTGTTAAATGCACAGAACGGGAATAAAAGTTGACAGTTGGCACCAAGAAAAGCACTGCAAATACTCTATATAGTTTACTATACACAACTCATATGGGTTTGAAGTGCTGTTGCCTCTGTCCTCGGCGGCGTCTGTGCACTGAACAGCCGTATTGCTTTTTTTCCCCTCCTGCTTACAGGAAGTAAGGCGTCGTCGTTCGTGGAGGAATGACCCGTTCGGAGTCGGGTACGGCTCTGAAGAGCTTGGGCTCTCTGGTGTTAGCGTCTTTGAAGACCATGATGGAGGCGATATTGCCGCAGCGATAGCAGTAGTTGGGAGCAGACCACACGGTGACCAACTTCTCATCAAACATGAACTTGTAGCCCTCGTGGACGAGCTGGTGAGCCCGGCAGATCAGCTTCAGGTTGTTGATGTGAACAAACTGCAGGAGAGGGGGAGGAAGGGAAAATTAGTTAAAAAAAACAAAAACAAAACACATTCAAGATGAGAATACATTACTTCTTGTCTAGATCTACAGTTATTTCCAAGCTGCTGTTCATTTCATATGAACAAATATGAAAGAAGGATTGACTACATTGACTACGGCTGGAAACTTATGACTTCCTGTTGTTTTAGATACTTTTGATTTAGTTGAAACAAACAGAACAACAGCAGCCGTAGAGCACACCCAACAGAGGAGAGGAAAAATAAATACATTTAAATTAAATAAAATAAATAAAATTAAAAGCAAATACATATTGACAATCCTTGAATGTAGTTAAATAATAAATACATAAATGAATTGGAAAAAAGGAAAATAAATATAAATATAAATAATACTTACAATAATACAATACAATAACTAATAAGGAACAATTAATTAATTGAAAAAGGAGAAAAAATAAAAAAATAAAAAAATACTGACAATACTTCAATATGGTTAAATAACGGTAGTACAACAAAAATAATTGGAGAAAAAAAACAGATGAATATGCTGACCAAGACTTCTATCTGTAAATCTCAGAATGATCAAAAACATCCTTTTGTGAATTAAAAATGACAACAAAATAACATTTAATTTGCTAGTTTTTCATTATTTTTGGCCTTTCTATGTGGACTGGATATGCTGCCAAAAACCTCACTTCATGAAATTATTGAAATAATAACAGTAAATAATCCTTTTTACCTGGTTTAACATGGTTCAATGAGTTCAATTAAAAGTTAATAACACTTTGTACCTCAGGTTTCTCCATGTTTAATATACAGACACACAGTACTCAGTATGCTAACTACAGCTGCTGCTAATAAGCTCATTAAGCTACACATTTACTGACTGCTGCTGCTCAACAGTCTATGGACTATATAACTATGGTAACGTGTGAATCTCTTTATCACTATTACAGGCTCATCAGTGACTCATCAGTCATTTACCTGTGACTCATCATTTAAATCAGTAACCAAATCAGTGTAAGGATCGGCTACTTATGCAACCAGGAAGCTATTTGAGACACACTACAGTAAACATAGGTCACTAAGCTAGTCTGTATGCTTCACACCAGAGGATTGTGAAGTCAAGTGTACACTACAGGAATCTTGCCCTGATTTTAAATTCCTACAAAAAACCCAGACTCATTTTCTAGGTGATTTATAATCTTCCGTCAGATGTCACCTGTCAGCCAAAGTCACCACTTCTACCAGAAACATGGACGCTATGTCTGAGAGCTTTCTGCTAACTCAGCAGCTAGCTCGGCGGCTAACTCAGCGGCTAGCTTGAAAAAGTCTCAATTTACACAGTCTTTAAACTGAAAACTGAATTTAATTTGGGTTACAGGTGGAGGAAAAGGCAAAAACCAAACATAAAAGTATTCAGATTTATTGTGATGATTCCAGTCTGACCCCACCTGTGTTAATATACAGACCCACTGCCAATAGATGATGTTGCTTTGACCTGCTCAGATGAACCTGTTAGCATTTTACTGCTAAGTGGCTCCACTGTGCCAACATTAGAGTATGTTTTTATGGGCTTTATGAAAGAGTGCCAGCTGCAGCAACACATAAACAACAAGGTCACCCACCATTGTTGCGGTGTTACCATGTAGCTGTTGCCATGGGTAACATTACTTGCGATTGCCTATCATCCTCTCTGGAGCTAATCAAGTAAATGTCACACAGTATTGTTTAATTCAGTGGTGTATATTTAAAAAAATGTAAATTAATTGGCCAAAAAATTTCAGATATTTGTATATAAAATGTTGCTTAAATCAGCTCATAGAGTATTTTCCTGCCTGTGTATTTGCTCCACTGCTCTTTAACCTCCTCATGTACTGATGGCGAGTCACTCAGAATCAATGTGAGCTCAACTCAAGTCAAAAGTAGAAGCAACTTACCTCATTTGTGACCTTTGCACCAAACAGCCAGCCAGCTCCTCTGGGACTAATGGCCCACGTGTCCACGTCCTCTGGGTCCGACCACACCAGATCACAGAACGCTCCTTTGTGGGGGATCTCCTGGTTCCGCTCGATGGTTCGGATCTGATCCAGGGTTTTGATGTCGGGAGAGAGACCTCCGTGTACGCACAGGATCTGCTCGTCCATCAGCTGATAAGAACAAGAAATGAAACAGCACAAAATAGCAGAGTTAGGACTGATAAGACAATGTAGATAGAAAACATGAACAAGTAGACTGTTAATGGCAGTTACATAACAACAGTAACTAAGGAAAAGAGAAAAATTGTCCACTAAGCAGCAGTTTGTTGAAGAGGCAGCATGTGAACAATATCAAACTGTAGTCCACACATTTTCTTTGTTTTAAATAATTTCTTATGTTTCTTATATTAATATTATTAGAACACTGCATAATTAATACTCTATTCAATGTACTGTATTCAAGTATATAATGAATTATATATATATATATATACATATACATACGCACAATATAAAGCTATAGTGTATTCTATTTGATATTATTCTTCATTATATAATGTTTCTATATCTATTATATCATTACATTTTACACTGTATTCCATTACATTACTATGTTAACACTGGCATATATATGATATTAGATGCTGTTATTGTGTTTGTATCCTTTTACTTATGCTTACATATACAAACAATATTCCATTACATAGTTTGTATGCATGTGTTATTTTTATGTGTGTGTTTTTGTTATTTTCTCTTGAATGAGAAAATGAATCTAAACTTTAAATACTGTATATGTTTGACCTCTTTTTTATTTCATTAAATTAGGTCTTATTTTTTCTCTATTCGTCTATACTTATCTGCCGCCCCCCCCCCCCCCCATACACACACACACAGATTAATGAAGACATGTTTTATCTTTTCATCTTATCTTTAAAAGTTGCAGACAAAATGTGACAGTGTCTTGTGACTATTGCTGCTTTCATGCTATATTTAACCTAAGAAGAGATTTGTCTCCAATAAAAAGCAGTTTAATTGGAATAGTGGCCAATCAACAAGTAGGAACTGTTCATTTAATTTAGTTGTATCATGGTATGTAATGCTCAAAGTGTGAACAGAGAGAAACACAATCTATCTAATCTATTGTAATATTGTTTAAATAAAGCACTTTTCCAACCTTTCAAAATAAAAATACAGTATCACATTAATACTTACAGCCGCAACTGTTAACATGTCGAACACTTTGGTGCAGTAACGCCAGGCATTTGCATTCCCGTATTTAGTCTGACATTCATCTGTAGGACACACCAAGAAATAAAACGCATGGTTCAGGAGGTGAGATTATTAACAGTATCGTTAGTCATTAGTCTTCCATCGGTCTCACCATAAAAGCCGTAGACTTGTGTGATCTGTCTGCTCTCGTGGTTTCCTCGTAGGAGCGTGATGCGGTCGGGCCATTTGGCTTTCAGCACCAGCAGGTAGGTGAACGTCTCCAAGCTGTAGTAGCCCCGGTCAACAAAGTCTCCCTGCACATGACCAAGGTTTGTTACTGACACTGTGACCAAACACCACTATTATTATTACAATCATCATAATAGACTGACTGAAATATACAAACCATAAATATGTAATTTGTGTCTGGGACCTGGCCGCCGGTTCGGAAGAGCTCACAAAGATCATAGAACTAAAATATGAAGAGAACAAAACACCACCATAAAAATATAGACGAACACACTATAGCCCCTTTCACACATGCACTATAACCCTGATGTTTTCTGTGTTAATACAAATAGGCCGGACATTAAACAGATGTTCTCCTGCCAGCCCCGGGGTTTAAAAGTGTGTGTAATGTCCGATTAAGCCCATGTGTGAACACAGCAGTTCATTGTCTAGAGAATTCAGTGAGCGAGTGTGTGTGTGTGTGTGTGTGTGTGTGTGTGTGTGTGTTGATGAGCTAAGCTGCATTGTTTTGACTGAGCCTGAACACTCCACTGTGAAGCTAGTGCTAATGGAAGAGAAGACTTCCTGTGATTTTTTGTAAAATAAAGGCTGGTGGAAAGCTTAAAAAAGCAAAAATAATAACTGCAGTGTACTTTTTGTATCATGTCCTGCCTCCTGAACCTCTGACATAACCCAAACAGAGTGTTTCCAGTAGGTGACAACACATCTGATCAGGACAATCTGCTGCTGTGTGCTTTATGTGTGAAAGGAAAACTCTAGAAAAATGTCCAGGCTTGATTCTCTGGAAACTGTCCTGAGTTCATATATGAAAAATGTCTGTAAAAACACTGCTTTCTTGTAGTGTACAGACACTGGTGGGTTTCTCACCTGTCCATGTATGTCCCCACATACTGTCACAGGAGTAGAAACCGGCTGGACATTGGACTCCTCCAGTAGAAGATCACACACATAGTCACATAACCTCTGTAAAGGTGAAAATAGAAGACACAGGTAAGAAATCAGGCTCCAGATATCATTTCACATGCTTTCATATAAACTGTACTGTGAGTTATTTTGAGTTTCATCACTTCATAACTCATATAAAGAATATGAAGCCACAACTCTCTTCTTGACCAGGGAATGAAATGTCAGCAGTTTCTGAGTATGCATTAAACAGTCTCAATAAAACCCAGAGCTGAACACTGCACAGTATTATAGGCAGTGAATGATGGTTAGATCAGCTGGTTATAAGGGCAGCACTATGAGCACTATGCTGTTCATTGATTCCTAATGGAGTGTAACACTCACATTCATATATTAATATATGAATGTGAGATTAAACTGTGTAACTAATTCATTTAATATCCACCCTTTTAAAACACTGTGTTTAAAGATAGAGATAAAAATACATGTATTGATCCCACAGTGGGGAAAATGCATCGTTACAGCAGCTCAAAAAGATAGAGATATGACAAAAGAACATTTAAAAAAACATATGTATACAACAATAATACAATTAAAATTACTTATTAAATTAATTACAACTAAAAAGTAACAATATTAAAAGACATTTACCAAACAATCAAAATAATCACAACAAGAAGTAAACAAAACAATCACAACAATACAAACAAGACAATGCAAATCAATAACTAACATCGTCCTCTGTCGCTCTGTCAGTCTTTCTCATACTTGATTAATACGCTATTTTAATACGTTTGATAAATACTTGATAAATAGCTTTAATGTTTTCAGTTCCTCACCACATATGTTGTATCATTTATGTCTTATGACTGTCATACAATGATATTTAACATTAGTCCTCACTAACTGTACACATTCCTCTCAAATCATGTTGTCTTTCTCTCATTTCAAACAACTTCAGATACTAACTGATGTTTATCTTGGTGTATGATTTGAAACATATTAAAGCCGACCAATTCTTTACATTTTAGAGCTTTATATTTAATATACAGTGAATTTGCTTGTTCTCTGTATCTTTACATAAATGTGTGAAGGTCTTATGTGAAACTCTTGGGTATAAACGCAGTAGACTTTCAGTTATAAACAATCAGCTGTCAACACAACATGACATCATCATCAGGTCACTGTGTTAATATCTGCTCATTTTAACGTTGGCACATCATGACAAACCAAAGCTCATTCTCATCCTCATCCCAAAGACATAGATAGTCTAGGCAGACTTGTGTTTCGCTGTGCTAAATAATGTTTGATAACGGTTAATATGAAGGAATCTGGCTAACGGTACTAGCTAGTTGAAGCTAACGTCAGCTAACGACATTGCTAAGTTACAACATAAAACAGCAGTGAACTAACGTCACCAGCTCGTTGACTGTTTTCATTAAAGACATTACGAGGAAGTCACATTTACCTTGAGGTCATTCTCTGGAAGGTATTTACACTGTTTTGCAATCTCCGCATATTTATCCAAATCTAGAGGCGCCATTGTATCGAGCTATTTGTCATGCGCCACTTCCGGTGTTACGCTTTAACTGGTGGCCGTGTTAACTGATGACTTAAGGCTCAATGAAACGCGATAGAACATGTAGGCGTCCTTATTAAATCCTTTATTACACTTGGCTCATTTTTAAACACCTCGCGGATCTTTAAAAAGCCTTAAAATATCTTAAAATTACGTGTTTGATGTTGAAGGTCTGAAAATGTCTTAAAATGACTGGAATTGTAGGAGTTAAGGCATTACATTTGAGCTGGGACAGAATGAATGAACGTAATTATATTTGTTCAGTTTGTTATTTATCATTATTATCATTATTTTCTGATTATTTTACATAATCAACCAATCAACTTATTAATTCAAGTAAAACATAATCAGTATATAAAGAAACTAATCATTAGTTACAGTCCTATATAAATGACTTCAAAATGTGCTCCATTTCAACCCACTACAGCAGTAAAGTCCTGCTTTTACTCATAATATATTATGTACGAGTAAAACAGTCACGTGACACTTTTCTACATTGAGTACTTACTTGAAAAACTTGAAAAGAGGTATTAAAACGATCTTAAAAGGCATTACATTTGTACTTTAATAATGTGCAGATACCCTGACTCATATGTGTTATATATACATACTGACCATTTACATCAGTTCAAATGTTATCAGTAAGAAGCATTGGCCTAACGTTTCTTATAATGTTAGAAACAACACGTAGCGTATACATTGACAATGCAGCTAATCTGAAA
Organism: Scomber japonicus; assembly: GCF_027409825.1. Taxonomy (NCBI): domain Eukaryota; kingdom Metazoa; phylum Chordata; class Actinopteri; order Scombriformes; family Scombridae; genus Scomber; species Scomber japonicus. The sequence continues at coordinate 34,826,120 of NC_070586.1, read as the reverse complement.
ATGTCTTATAATCAACCATTTAAAACTGTAATATGTCAAATGACTCATTAGCCGCCCGCTGGCTGCACATTACACAATAATTCAATGAAGATGAAAGCTTTATGTTGCCGTTTAACTGACATAATATACGACTAAAAAGAACCAGACGAGTATATATTGTAATAAACATTTCATTAAAGACCATTTAAGGCTTTTAGGAGGACACCTCCGTGTTCTGGTCACCATGACAACTACGGACACATTGTGTTCTGTCGCCAGTTAACACGGTCACTAGTTAAAGCGAAACACCTACAACACCTCGGCTTCCTCATCCTCCTGCTGCCATCAATCTGCTGTATTAACATTACACTTTAACATAGTATACCTTATAATTTATCGAAAACTAAGCAATAGTTCCGTGATTCAAAAAAGAATGAAGTTACAACGTGCGTCGTTCTTCCTTCCGCGATAATAAACATTAGAATGGTTGTCCGTCGTTAACGTTTTATTTTGAATATCGTCACCGGAAGTATTACTGTGATATTGCGTGTGACTTGATGCCAGTGGAGTCAACAAGTCATCAGGAGCGTATATATGTCTATGATCAGGAGCACCGTCATGATCCTGAAGTTCCTGCCCCTCTGTGGTCAAAATGAGGAAGTACAACTACACTTTTGGAAATAATACATATTGGATCCCTGTAGCATTAAATAATAAATGTTTGAGAGGGACAAGATAACAAAGTAAGACAAAATAAATGTGCCATTGAAACAAATGAGTAGTCCCACTTCCGGTTAAAACATCCAAAATAAGACTTGTACTCTGAACAGGTAATATATATACATATATAATAACAACTGTATTTCCAAAACAGTAGAGAAAATTAAATATGAGATTTTCTTTTAAAACTGAAAATGTAGTCCCGCATTGTGACGTGCCAAAAAACCGTAGCCTCCAGGCATACATTTGCAAGTTTTAACATGTGAACACAGTCAGTTCATATAGGTAAAACACGTTTTGTAGGAAGTTACTGAACACATTCAAGAAAAAACTGTGTCAGTCGTTGCTGCATGTGCTATAGCCTAAAAAATTAAATACTTTTAAAACAAACTGAAAAGATGGACTTAACCAATAACCAAGCCGTCCAAGAATGGATCCTGCATGTGTCATACAGACACCTGTATGGGCCATTCTACTGAATTAGTGCAGTCATGGTTGGAAACAACAAAAAAAACGTGTGTGTGTCCCGACTTGATTGTATGCAAATTCTATAATATCCAAGGTAGACTACACGTTTCTAGTAATTGCAGAGTTAATTGTCATATTGTATTGTCAATAACTTTTTGAATATTTTTTCCTTTCCCAAAATTTGTCACTACCAAGAAACACACCATATCATATCATAAAAGACGTGTTCATTTTGTATCTTTACATCTATCTTATACATTATTTTATTTTTTATTTAAAAGTGTTCAGAAGTAAAACAATAACAACTGAAATGTAAACAATATTTTAAGTGTAAGTTTTTTAATTGATTGTATTATATTGTTGAATCCAAACTTTCTTTGTAAAGGGCATAAACTAGATCATACTGATTTCAAAGTGAAGGATCAATTAGGTTTAATATAGCCTACATTAAACCAATCACAATCATTACATCTTAGGTAATAACTCAATATACTTTATTTTTAAGAAAACATCCCAGGTTTCGGTCGTAACTGCTCAGTTATCGGTAGTGACATGTAAAAATGATTAATAGTAACTCATAAATGTTGTATATGTATACAGCCTGCATATATAACAGACACACATCTGACAGTAAATATATATAAAGAACACCTAATGTATTTGGATTTCTGTTTACACCACACTAGCTATTGGATAGTTTCGGTCTTGAGGAGAGTGAAAGTAAGGGCTTTTTTAGAATCCCTTTCAGTTTTATTTTTGACAGAAAGTACCTATAAAAACCCGACCTATTTTAAGGTCAAACAACTTCCCTTTTCCATTTCTTCTAGTTCTTACATTAAATATAATTATATATATATATCTATATATATATATCTATATATATATAGATATATATATATATAAGAACCCGTTAACAATCAGGTCTGATGCGTCTGATGCAAACATAAGCAGGTAACTGAAGAGAAAAACATACATGAACTCTGCCCTCAACATTTAATCTCATTTCATATGGAGGAGAATACCTGAGCTGTTATCTATACACTATTAGAATACTAAACACCAAATTAAAGCACCGTCTTCATTAAATATACTTCCATATGTTCAACTTATGAATGAAACAGGTTATGTTTTTCTCATTGTAAGAAGATCGAGGACATTTGATCATTGTTATCTCTGAAAGGGCGTTACAGCGAGTGACCAACCAGCGAATGAACGAGCGCTGGGAGAGTTCGATCCGGGGCTCTCATTGGTCCCCGAACGCGTCAATCTCCCGCAGCCCGTGGTTGGTTGCGGAGCAGGTGAAGTGTTGCCTGTGGTTCATCACAGGGCAACAAACAGCAGCGTACGCCGGCGGGGGGACGTCAACGGTGGAGTACGCGTCCATTCAGGGAAAAAAAAGGTCTGACAGAGACCGTTACTGGGGCTTATACATGGAGAGCTGAAACTGAATATGAGTTTAACGTCTTTAATGATGTGCATATCTTCGGCCCTGCTAGTTATTTTCTATGTATATATTGGATTGTGTCAAGCTGCACCCCGCATCAGTCTCTACGATGCGTCGCCTCTCTCCAGGAAGCCCGGCTCAGCCTCCGACACCTGGGAGACCTTCCACACCGACATGCCTCGTACTTTACCCGAGAAGAGGCTCGCTCTCGGGCCTTTAGACGGACTAACACGGTCGCCTGCCATTGTTTCTACCGGCCTCACCACCACCAATAGCCCTATCTCTAAAACTGCGACCACCTTCCAGCCTCCAACGACGGACCCTACTACCACCACCACCACCACTACTACTACCACCTCCACCTCCTCTCCTCTCACTGGAATCATTTCAGCCACTAAAGAACAAATTACAGAGCCCGTGTATAGATTAACCGGCGCCCGCAAACGATCCACCGATGCACAAACATCACTTTTCGGTCCGGAGAAAGCGCTGCAGACCATGGTGTCTATGGTTTCACAACGCTCAGCAAACGACGCCTGGTCTGCGGATAATACGGGCACATCTGTTACCTCTCTACAGAATAGTCAAGGTGAGTAAACCCCTTCAATGTAATGTAGTGTTTAGGCTATACAATGAGTCTAGGTTGTGCAGCTTTATTTGTAAATAATGCGGTATAAATTGGAAAATGATAATAAGACACTGGGGGAGGACACACTCTGGGGGGGGCACTTTAAAAAAAAAAAAAAAAAAAAAGCACACCCATGTTAATGAAATGATTGTAAAAGACATCCTTGTGTAATGTAGGCTATTATAAGGATCAGGATGGTCGCACTTTGGTTTTGACGCAGAGAGCGACCGAATAAACCCGATTGCAACAATAGGCAGACCCGCACACTGCATGCTGTACCCCTGCAAATAATCTGAAAACACCACATCCTGCTTTCCATTCCAAAAAAAACACACTATGTTATTTATTGCATAGGGTTATTTCCTTTCCTGTGTGGCCTATTATATATACAAGAGGCCTTTTTTATCATAGGATGAGGATCAGTGGGTTGGAAAGGGGGGTGTAAGTGTGAGGAGGGGGGGGTTTAAGGTTGATCCTGTCGTTTTTCAGTCATGTATCCAATCTGTCTAGTAGCCCCCCCCCCCTCCCAGCATCCACACAGGCTCTCCATCCTTTTTTTTTTGTGTGTGTGTGTTAAACCTGTAGTGTTATTGATAGTGATATTCACAAGAAATTCCAAGAAGCTGCTCACATAGCTGCTACTATTGTTGTTTTGTGTGGCATATGTAGAACAAGGCCATCCAACCAAAATGGCCAGGCAGCCCAAGCCATGAATGAGCAATGACAGTGGAGCCCCTCCTCTCACAACCCTCACACATCCCAGCATCCATGTGGATGTGTTGTTCTCCAGCAGCAGCAGAAGCAGCAGTAGCAGCAGCAGCACAGGGATACTTGTTCCAAAATGGGTTTTTAATGGTGGTGATAGCCAAAGGTTTTGGGTTTGGGGTTTACAGAGCAGATAAAAGGATGTCCCCCCTTGTTATTAGGAGATGGAGCTTATTGCTTCCTCCTAAATTACATTAATTGCTCTCGGAGTTGCCATTCCCCTATGAGAATATGAAGAATTAGCAGTAAAAATCATTCATTCTTAATTTTTTCCTCCATTTATTGTCTATCAAACACTATACACTCAAAAAACATCATGTTCTAGTTGTTACTTCACTGCGTCCCCTAGACAAAACATCACCTCTAGACTGCTGCGTTTCATTTTCTGACTGATATTGGCCCTTCCCATCAGGGGTCCAGTTCAGTGATGTTTTTTTTTTTCTTCTTCTTCTTGTTTTTTCACATTGACCCTTTGTTCTCCACACTCTGCCCTGTCAGAGATAAGAGGAGGATTAGAAAAGCTGATCAAAATGGCTGTTTTTTGTTTGACTGTGCTGCGGTCATAGAGGGCTGCTTCTAATATTGCTGTTATGTCTCCTGATTTATGGTTCTGGAGTCATAAAACGTGTGAGACCTGGGATGTTCAGACATGGGATGGAATATATTTTCTGTAGGATTCAGGCGTGAAGCTTGTGAATGGCTTTGAATGGGGCAGCAGCTAAAAGGCCGGTTTCATCATCTATTCATGCACTGATTAATTTCTTAATAGATGTGCTAATCGTGTCAAGTGTCAGAAAACAGAAAAAAAGTCAGCTGGTCATAATTTTAGTTTTAATCAAGTGTACGATTTGAGTTTAAAAACAAAAAGAACAGCAGCAAACCTTCACATTGGACTAAGCTCAATCCCGAGCGTGTTTGCTAATTCTCCTTCAAAATTGACTTAATTGATTCATAATAAAAACAATTGTTGATTAATTAAGCGACTAGCTCTAAATTTTAATGACGTATTTTATTTGACACTGATAACCTTCCGTACATGTAACCTTTTTCACTCCTGTTCTCTTTGAATTATCTTTAAATCTCTTGTTTTGCGTCTAAATCATATCTATCAGTCTACCTGCATGTTTCCCACATGAATTCATTCTGCTTGCGTCAGTGTTGCAAATGAACCAAGCTGTAACAGTGGCACGTTCAGCTAATTCCTTCCTCTTTAAATTAAGCATTACTTATCGCTTTTTGTTAGTTTGAGCCCTGAAGTCAAAATGAAACCCACACCCTTCACAATAAAAGCCGTAGCACATCCCAAGCAGTCGGCATTGTTCTTGCGTAAAGGCCAATCACATGATAATATCATGTCAACAAAGGCGTCACCTGAGTTAACGCCTTGCCCCAGTTATACCAGTATCTACTCTAACTGGGGCCTCACCAGCAGACATATATATAAGGTGTGTTTTTTAATATAGTTGAGGTGTTTCCTTTATTCTCAAAGCTCATAATGAGGTTTGACACTGGAAACCGTGAATGGAAAGCGCAGGGATTGTTTGTTTCCAGTGCTGGGGCCCCTCCCACCACTGTAGTTTCCACTGCGGCGCCACAGACGAGCCACGAATCAGCCAAGAGAGGAGTTCCTAGACGCCACTCGTTCTGAACAGCCCCCCCCGTCTGAACACCAGCCGTGCCTTCACACCGCTTCACAGCTTATATCCTATAGACAAGCAGAGAGAGAGGTGAACACAACCTCTATCTCACCCCTTCCTTTCACTCTCATCTACACACAGGTCCAGTCCAATCCACGTCAAAACCTGCTGCGTGGCTTTACAGATCGCCTCACAGGGCCCCCAATCACACACCTAGTGTAGGCGTGATGGGGTTTTTTAAGAATGAAATGTAGTGTATGTGTGTGTTAGTGTGTTTGTGTGTGTGTGAGGGGAGATATGCATTCACTGGATCTCACACATTCTCAGGCGTGATCGGGGCCGACAGTTCTTCAGTGAATGTTACTGTAGCGAAAGGGCCCCGCAGTAGACTCTCACACACACACACACACACACACACACAGGCTTGCATAACCACAGCTCTTTTTTTCTTTCTTAGTTACATAAAAAAAAAGAAAACCATCCAGGCAACAGTGGAAGAGAAGTATAATCTTGATCTTGAGTGGGACGCCAGGGCAGGAATACATTCACATTCAGCTGTCCTTTTTTTTTCTCTTTATCTAACTGCGAGGTGAGCGGCAGTGTGGAAACATACCGCAGAATTGTAGACGTTGCTGTCGGCAGTCTTATCCGTTTTCCTTTTTTTTTTCCACGTCAGATGGCTAAAGCACACACAAATGGAGACGTGCAGTCGGGCCTTCCTTCCTTCGCCGTCTGCCACACCTTACCTGAGTTTAGATGAATAATAGATAAGCACTGGGTGCTCTGCAGGGTCACCCACGAGCCCGTCTGTCATTATATCCTCTGGTTTCTTCAAGTGGACTCAGTTTACCACCTTCATGAAACATATAGTTTATCACCTTTTTATTAGCTGAGGTAATCATATAGAAATAATGATGCCGATTTAATACCAGCACAGCCCCCCCCGAATAACACAAAATGTTAGAGCTGGGCGATTATGGCAAAAATAAATATCACAATTAATTGAACTTTTAACCTCGATTTTGATTAAAGAAAGATTATCTCCACCCTTGATGAACAATGATGTATTTTCTTTTCTTTAGTTTAGTATTTTCCACTGCTGCCCTCACACATGAGGATCTTTAGAGAGTGAAAATAAAGATGTTTGAAGGTGTGACGCTGTGGTTAATGTCTAGTTTACTTGATTAGAACAATGTAAAGATCATGGTTTGGGTTCAAATGATCACTGGAGACAAGTGTTCAAATTCCTTAAAGATATGCCACCTTTACTGTCATGGCAACAGTGAACACCACGATTAATTGACATGAGCAAGATTAAGTCCATTAGAGTTTCTAAATGTGGGTTTCCATTATTTTTCGATGAATTGCCCAGCCAACGTGTCATCGAGGATATAAAAGCAGGCTCAAGATCATCTGTTGAGAAAAATCTGGACACAGAAAGTGAATTAACGCCGGTCGAGCCGAGCAGCTCTCTGTGGACCGTCGCCACGACAACACCGTGAACGCACCAGGCAGCATTGCACGAATGATAGAGGAAGGCTGGTTGTACTAGACGGCTCGTGTTGTCCTAGTGTTAGAGGTTAAGTCTGTGTGTGTGTGTGTGTGTGTGTGTGTGTGTTAAAGCCTGATGTATCTTCCATGTCTCTGTCATAGAGTTCTGTTATTGTTCAAAAAACGATTAACACACACATCATTGAGCCACACCTCTGCATTGGGTGACATGTTCCTTTTTATTATCATGAACACACACACTGCAGTTTACTTTGACTCACACACCCTACTGCTGCCAGGCATACTCATTAGAAATTAAGATGTGTATTAACCCAAGGCTAAAAAATGCACCACTTCCTTGCCTTTTGTGGGATTTGTTGACATTGAGAAAATATCAAATGCTGCCTAACTTTCCCTTTAATGTGTCTTAATTTAATTGGACTGAAATGTTATTAAAATGCTGCTCTTTTACGCAAACTCACAAGCAGTTTTATTGTTTATCAGCAATAATAATCTCAACATACGTGATTAGAAAGCAGGTCAGTAATCTCCGTGCCTTGATATGAGTCCTGGAAGTAGACAAAAGGCAGCGCAGCATCAAAGCAGTCAAAGTCTGCACAGGTCATATATTATTCATTTATTTGGGGCCAGCATTGTGAGTCTTAGAAATGATCAAAATACACAGAAAAAATGTTAATATTCATGTTTTGCTTTCCACAAAAAAAAAAAAGTCCTGGATGTATTTCCTAACCTTTGACAGGGAAGGGGTTTTTCCAGAAAGCTATGTTTATACAAACCTACACGAATGAAGTCTTTAGAGTTTAGATTTATTTCTGGGGTTTTGTGGTTATGGAGAGACGTGGTGGAGACTACTACCCCCCGCCCCCCAAAATAAAGAAACCTCAAACATATTTTAGTAGGCTGTAGTGAAAGATTCCATCCATCCACAAATAACTAGCTTTGATTAAATTCATTATATTTAAAATTCAATAATATTTCCTCTCTCTTTTCTGTCTCCCTTTCGTCGTTGTCAGAGAGTTTCTGTAACTGCAGCAGTGGTGGTGAGGGGATTGAGTATCCGGACGAGTGTGATCAGAGCACAGGTCAGTGCTCGTGTATCTCTGGCTACAGCGGCCTGCAGTGTGAGGACTGCGAGGAGGGATACTTCACTAACGGTACCAGCGGCTGTCTGCCCTGTGCCTGTGACTCCTTCGGTGCGGTGGATCACCTCTGCGACAGGTAAGACCGCTGTCCCCCTCCTTCATCTAGCTGGTTTTTGGGATGAAGGAACCACCCTCTGGTAACCTGAGATGAACTGTTTTCTTTCAACGACAGCAACATCAAGACTAGCTGGTGAACATAGTGGAGCATATAGCAGCTTAAGAGCTATGTTAAGAAGGGTGGAGACCAAAACAGAGCTTAAAGGTGAATGTTGAGCAGAAACATACCATGAAATATATGATGTCTACTAGATATATTAAAAGAGAATTTTTAGCTAACGTCAAGCTTATAAAGGTTAGTGTAGTGTTCACAGCTCATTCTTCTGCAGCCAAGTGGCCAAAAAGATTAAAGCAGTTTCGTTTCAGTTTTGCTAAAGGAAATGCACTGAAATGTGTAATCCCTGGTCGCTCATCACATGATCAAACGCCCCTAGCGGTCAGGACAAATTGGATGTCGGAGCTGGGAATGACGTCATATCCGTGTTTGTGTCGTTCCAGTTAGAAAGTCAGAAAACCAGTTTTAGCCAGGTTAGCCACTGATAGCAATACCAGTTGATAAAAACTCATAAATGAGACAAAACTGCTAATAAACAGGATAATCACACTGTTGATGCATGGGGCTACCATCTTGGATTTTGAGGTCGGGGCTGGGGGGATACGTCCGACTTTCCAAGTCGGAGATCTGACCTCAGGATGGCGTTCCAGTTGAAATTTCTGACTAGGAACTCAGAAATTCCAACTTCGGAGTACAACTGAAACACACCATCAACTAGATGTTAGCGTTAGCCATGGCTAGTAGTTGCACATGGGTTCTGTACATATTTTCTCAGTAACCATGTGATTAGATGATGATAACTGACATGTTTAGCAGCCAAACACACACTTAGAAACATAAATTGTTATGTTCCATATGGTAATTACTGGCTCTTGATCGTTTTAGTTACAATGCTAGAAACGATTATTTAGAGGTGTGATAATACTCTGCTGTGAGTCGGCACCTCTGTATTTGGTGGTTATGTGTTTTACTGGAACAAGACCTCAGCTGATCTTCAGCTCAAGTTTGAACAAAACATCTAATTGTGTCAGTGTGATCCTAACTTGGAAGCAAATCTTCTTTATTAGGCTGAGATTTATTTAGAGCCACAGTGAATACATGTTTTTCAGGTGTCTGTCATATATATCTTGGTTATACATATCACACATGCGGTGGATTTTCACGACAAAGTCAGATGTGGCCTCTGGATGATTAGTTATGTACCTGAAGTGACCTGCAGCTTTTTAGTTTTTTTAAAGGAGTGCTATCTTTAGCAGCATAAGTGCCATGGCCTGCCAAGCCCCAACCAACTGTCTGCTGTGAATTAGGGATTGTTATCTCATCAAGACTCAGACAAGCCATCCCGGGTCTCAACTTCGCTCAGAGGTTCATGTTCATCATAATGTCAGAGCCTCGCACAATCATTATTTTGGCCATTGAGCCGAGCCCCTTGATCCCACAGGCCTCCCTGAAGGCAGTGCTCGCTCCTCGATTTTCAAAGCCAAAAAACACACGGCGGACTCTTCACACGCACCTTCTTCTCCAAGAGTCACAAGAAGTGTGACTCGGAAAGGAGGCCGCGTGCGTAGGTTAGGAACGCGGTAAAAATAGCGGCTGTACTTTGTGTCTCTTAAGTGTGGAAAAGGAATGCTGCTGCTTTTCAAAAGCCTGGGCAAACGTCCACAGCGTGTGGAGGATTTGTGTTGTCATGCTCCGGTACGTACGTCACAGTGATATCTTACATAAGTAAAAAAAAATCCTGGATGGAAACACAGGGTGTGTTTTTTTTTTCTTAATGTTTATAGAGCCTGAGAATGCTGCGTCTCGAGCTCAACGGGGAAGTAGGTGAAGGTGCAGTCAGGAGGGTTATTTCAGGGCTCAGAGCTTTCACACACTAACACACCTAATACAGTCCTTCTCAGACAGTCTGAGCCTGGCCACTGCTAACCCTGCTAGCCTAGCCTAGCCCCCCTCAGGAGCTAATCACGGTGAGTTACACAGATTATCCAGCTTTCCTACCCCCCACCCACCCGACCTGCCTCTTTAGGTTTCTTTCTCATTAAGTAATGAGCCGTCTAGCTTAGACTGAGCCAGTCAATGGTTCAGTCTTGTTCACTGCTATGACAGTGAGAATGTACTGATTTAACACAGTAGTTCATATGTTCAGAAAGTGCACATCCAGCCATCAGGATGAAGAGACATTTAGTAGCTTGAACACTGTACCTTGATGTAACAGTGAGTTTTATTGCCTTAATCCTGCCTAGAATTCCAGGTAGAAATAATGTCTGAGGTATTATACTGTATCAGAACTGGTTAAACTTCCAGGTACTTTTATTAATATTCCACAATCCATTTAAGATACTGGCACTAAGGCACTAAACCGACAACTACTTCAACAATAAATAAAAAACACATGGCCAAAAGTATGTGGACAAAGTGTACGCACACTTAAACAGCCAAGTATGGGCATTAAAGGAGTAGTTTGACATTTTGGAAATGTTAATATCACTCTTGATGCTATGTTACACTAGCCAGCTTAGCTCCAGTGACATATTTACCATACAGACATCCTCTCATCTACCTCTTGGCAAGAAAGTTAAAAAGCCTGTTACCCAATATGATGAACTATTCTGTAAATCTGCTGCTATAACAGCTGTCACTCCTCTGGTTTCATGCTTTCTATCAGACTGTGGAACCTGGCTGCAGCGGATGTTAAATGGGGGTGAGGTCAGGTCAGGTCAGTCAGGTTCTTCCACACCTGAAAACAGGGAAAACAATGTCTTTATAGAGCTGCCTTTGTGCTCAGGGGCATTATCATGTTGAAACAGGAAAGAGCCAAACACAAACAGTGTTGACACAAAGGTGGAAAGACACTGTCGTCTAAAATGCAATCGGAGGTCACTTCAGTAGGTACACCTCTGCAAAATATAATAATCTTATTTTCTTTATATATATACACATGTATGACTTTTCAAAATAAATGTGCTTCACAGGGCAGTAAAGCAGAACAGATTACATAAGAGTAGGGATCAAATAAGTACAATAAAATTAATAAAAAACAATTTTTTAACTTTTAAAACTGGTAAAAGAAAAAAAAACTGATGTTTACACTGAAAACATAGACATGTGTAAAAGTACACACACACACACACACACCGTCCATATAACAAGAATGCCATCACAAAAAAGTAGCTTTTTAACTGTTTTTTAAAATGTTGACACTGATATAGACAGTCAAATGTGCATTCCAGAGTTTGGGGGCCCTGATGGCAAAAGTCTTATCTAGACCTGTCACGATAATTACTTTTGTTGAATGATATATTGTCTCAGAAATAATCATGATAAACGATATTATTGTCATTTGAAGATCAGTTTATTCCACTGATATAATGATTATATAATAGCATAATAATGTAAGGGGGGTGGAGGGTGGGATTGTAGAGTGGGTGCTACATGTGTAAAAACCCAGACTGTCATTATGGTTGGGGACAGAGTTATTAACCTTTAATTCTTCTACAGTCTCCACTCAGGATGTACACAGTGAGGAATGGAGGACACTACTTGTTTAGCCAATGTGACATGAATAGCCTCTTAGCTGCTAATGTGAAGTGTGGAAATACTGAAGTAAACAAATGATCAAGGCCATGTCCATGTATCATATGATAAGTCCATATATAGACATGATGATGTTGATAATTACATTAATGTAAGATAAGTCGATAACGTAATTATTGTGAATCTAATGCCATGAATTCGACATTTACAAAGCTTATATATTTTACGGTTTTTGTTGACGTTATCAGAAAGATGATAATTCTACTTTATCTTTATTACTGAGGTCGTAGTGGGTGGTGGTGGTGAAATAGTGTGTGTTATACTGAATGGTGCTCCCAATATTTTTTCCACTCCATTAAAATAAGTGAGTGGGGCAAAATATTAGAACACTTTTTGCACAGGTGTACCTAATGACATGACCAGTGAGTGTACTACTGTATGCTGTATCATTAAGATTTTACCTTCATTTAACCTAAGACATGATCTTGGGGTGTCCACATACTTTTGGCCATATATTGCAGGACACACGCAGGTTAACATTAGCAATTAACAGCAGCAGCCTCAGGTGTTTATTTGCACTGCAGTTGTGCTTTAATGATGTCATGTGCTTAATTAACCTGACACGCCAGATGGTCTGAGAAGTCGTCCTTAGATACTGTTCGGAAAAGAGCGGGCACTTTTAAAAAAAAACCTCTGCAGGTAATTGGACAAACCATCTGTCTGTCATCGTCTATTACAGTCTTACCTTGCATGGCAGCTGGATTCAGTAGATCCCACGACAATCCTCACTGGAAACCGATTGGTCGGAAACACCAGTGACTTAACTTGAAACCTGACATGATGCATTCATGAGCTCACTTCATCAATCTTGTTTACAACTACTTACAATGAACTACAGATGCAGTTTCACTTCCAGATACCCATAGAGCTGAAGTTGTATTTTTATACACAAAAACAATCGCACACGCTCAGCTCAGCCTGAGCACTTGGAGTGTTTTTCTGTGGAAGCATTACATAACTACAGTTGAGAACATAGCTCAAAGCCAGACAGAGCAAGCTTTTGTGAGGTCGTGTTTGAAGCCCAAGATCTGTATTTTTTTTCATGGCTGAGTATATTCTACATACACTGCATGCTATCAGGAATGTCCCTTGTGTGTGTGTTTGTGTATGTGTGCGTGCATGTGTGCGTGCGTGTGTGTGCGTGTGTGTGTGTTTAGTGCTGCATCACTCTTATTCCCGTGGAGAGCCGACCAAATATAGCTGACATGACATCACAGGGAGATATTTCCAGCAGCTGGGATTGACTGCGATAGAAGACTTATTTTCAGCTATCTTAAAACGTCAATGTAAACTTCTGAATTCTGCATCATCATCATCATCATCATCATCATCATCATCATCCCTTAGAATCAAAGAGAAAGAGCTTTCTGCATGGACAAATATCCAAGACAAGAATATCTGATTTTACTGATTTAACAATAAAACATGTTCAGCATCATGAACTAATGACTTAATGTGCCATGATGTAATAGCACAGAGTGTATCTAATGTCAGGAAGAATAAGTTCAATTTGATTGAGAGGCTGTGACGCACTGGAAGTTTGCCTTCACGCACTTTGCATATTGGGCTCAGTCAACACTGGTAATTCTAACTGCTGTAATATGAAGCTGAGGTCACAATGTGGTTTAACAGTATAGATCTCAGCAGGAACATCAAACAGGGAAACAGTCAGTCCATCAATACAAGAGAACTCTGACTTATTTTTAGGGCCTAAGGTTGTTGATTAACTCACCTTTCACAAGAATTACTGATACTGAGGTGACCTATGCTCACTTCCCTCGTGGTAAACACTCTCTGTGTGTGTGTGTGTGTGTGTGTGTGTGTGTGAAATTGAACATAATTTAGTTTTGGACTATTGGTCAGACAAACCAGACATTTGAAGGCGTTTCCCTGGGATCTAGAGAATCGTGTTGGACATTTTCACTGTTTTCTGGCATGTAATAGGCTCAATTATTAACAACAAAATTAAAAAAATATATATATAAAGTGGAAATATTAGTCCTATAATCATAAATAGTTGTTATTTGCAACCCTAAACAGACAAAGGCTAAGAGTCTTCACAGCCACATAGCTGTTTTATGCTAGGGACATCAAACTAAACAGTAACCTCACTATGGTAACGCGCTAATGCTAATGCTAACGCTAACGCTAAGACTAATGCTAACAATGGCAAGAAAGTATAATATTTACCATGTTTGCCATCTACGTGTGTGTGTGTGTGTGTGTGTGTGTGTGTGTGTGTGTGTGTGTGTGTGTGTGTGTGTGTGTCTGGCATGTTAACAATGGACATGAAACACAAAGTGCAGCTGAGGCGTATTTAGTCAAGCTATAAATTCAAAAGTATTGGACAAACTGAAGATAGCGATAGAAAAGTAAGAGGACCTATCATAGTTTTTATAATCCATCCTGAGGAGCACATGAAGCATAACTCATTTTATGGCAATCCATGATATAGTTTTTGAGACATTGCAGTGGTGCATCAACTAAAAAAACTCCACCTGCCAGAATTTCCTGGATGAACAGTGTTGATGTGAGCTAAAATAAATATGGCTAAACAACAGATGAACTGAGTCTATCCTGGGACACTAAAGCCTGAGTGAAACCCAGACTTAATGAAATTCCTTCAGGGTAAGCAGCTTTTTAAAGCCGGGTGACATCTGTAATTGCATCCTTATTCAATGTTCTTAACAGCCTTAATGAGATTTCCTTCCCTTGTTCAGGGGCCATAACGTGGCATTATGCCTGCAGTCGCTCCTCAAATCATGTGATGTTTAAAATGGACGCACACTGTTAGCCAATTTGTCGAGTTAGGGTCATGCCAGTATTTGACAAAAGAGCAGCAAGCACTAGTATTCGTGTAGAGTTGTAACAGTGGTGCATTTGGGTCAGATCCGGTGGGCATTTGTCTGGGAGGCGTGTTTCTTTTTTACGATAGCCTACTGTACAGCGAGTCGCCACAGTCTGTAATGAAATATTGATCGTGGGTGCAGATGTTTCCGCCTCTGGATTGTGTGTCAGTCTGCAGCGTACGCATCAATGCATCTTTACCCCGCATCATCTGCAGTGACTGTTTATTTGATTTTATTTGCTGCAACATTAATGTGATTACTGTTTAATTCAGTTTAATACAGATGAATTTTTAGGATAGGAAACATTCCGGACATAGAAAGAACAAAAACATGGAAAAAAAAAGCATGAATCATTCACTTTCTGGCTATTTTTGACTAAAATGTCTCTTTTTTTTTTTTTTTAAAGATGTCAGACATATGATCAGCTGAACAGGTTTCCAGGAACTACTGTTACAGTTTCAAACTGACCACCTGCTTTTATTGAAGCATGTGACTGAAGGTGTGTCGCTGTCTAAATGAATGGAAGCTGTGTCATCAGAGAGCAATGGTGGACTTCCTTTACACACACTTACACACTTACAGCACTCATACTGGCCTTTGATTCAATACATAATAGTAGCCCGTTATTCTAGTCTTTAGTAATTATAGTATTTTTTGGGTACTGCCTGAAATGTTCACATATTATCAACTGTAGTATTCATTTTCCAGTCAATCAAACTTTATTTATATAGCAGCTTTCATTCAGGTTCATGTAGTTCAAAGTGATTCACAGCTGACTGACAAGCTGATAATAAGACAGAACAAGTGGAGACCAAAACATTGAGACCATAATAATGATAATGATAAAAAAAAGATTTAGGATTTATGATAAAAACCTAAAATTAAATACATTTTTAAATAAGAGAAATAAATACTAGGTTTAAATGATGGTTTATAAATAAGAGAAAATTAAAAAAAAAAAAAAATATGTATGTAATGTAATAAATGTGTGTTTGTGTAGCCTTAAAGGAACAGTCTGACATTTTGGGATATTTGTCTGTGTGTTGTCAAAGCCTGCGTGTTCCTTCAATATATCCCAAAGGTTATATTTGCACATTACATCCATTTGTATTGATCGTGTGTACTTTATATCCATTATACACATTGAACATGTAAATTTAGATGTACTGTAAAAAAAAAAAAAGCAGCCATTGCTGTTTTAGTAGCAGTTAACTGGATCTATTTATTGACCGACAGCTGAGTCCAGAGATTGTATGCAGCCTTGTTGTCCTTATGTGGCTGTCAATTTTGAGCTGTGTTGTAACTCTAAAATACAGCTAACATTTTGTTCCTTATCAATTATTCTGCAGATGAATCATTATACAAAATACCAATCACAGTTTTCCATAGCTGTCCAAAGTTAACTATAGTTTTTAGTTTGAAAAGCTAATGACTAATGATTCACTGACAAGTCATTTAAACTCTACTGTCTCTGATCTCATCATCTCACTCCAGCAAGCATTATTTTTATTTAATTTTACATTTTTATTGTAGATCCTAAATCTTTTTTTCCCTCACATTTTTATCATTCTTATTTTCTTTGTTTTTGTTCCTTTTCTTTATGTTGCACTTATTGCCAACTCATCAATTGACTATGAATCACTTTGAAGTGCATGAACCTGTGTGAAAGCTTCTATATAAATACATTTTGGACATTTCCTCAAACTTTGGACTGTTCCTCTTTAAAGAAACAGGTTCTTCTATCCAGGGTTAATCCAGAGTTGACAGCTGAAGTGACTCATTGTGAGCTATTTCCTTCCCAGCAGGTGCGACCCAGTATCCTCATCAGCATTACAGATGCTCTGCATCCATGTTTCACCACATTCCACTTGTACACACGATGGCAAATGAGCTAAAATCATGACATATTTCACCTTGACTGTAGTAATCTGTCCTCTGAACACTGGCTCATTTCCTCTCATAAACATTTGGACATGTCTGCTCTTGTATTGAGGACTAAAGCCAGCGTTGGCTACATGGCTGCACATCAAACAATGCAACTAAACCTGCTCAGCGTACTTCCCTGTTTATTTCAACCGGCTATTCATCTCATGGTAATTAAACGGAGGCTGATTGTTTCTTCCTCAGCAGACGAGGATGATCCGACACATGTAACATCAGGGCCAGAAGCAGCAGCAACAGCATCGGCAGCCGCAGAATGGGGTTAAGCTCTGTCGCCCATGTAATACTGACCTACTTAACATGCAGATCTGACGCAGAGCGGCTGGGCCAGCACAGCGAAATCACACCAAAACAATAACAAAACAAAAAAAAAAACACACCCCTCCCTCCTGACCCGAGAGGGCGCAAATTAACACCCGGATTAGCCAGCGCTGAGGGGGAAACGCTACAGAAACATAGAAGCAGAGAGAGAGAGAGAGAGATAGAGAGAGGGAGAGGGAGAGGGAGAGAGAGAGAGAGAGAGAGAGAGAGAGAGAGAGAGAGAGAGAGATGTGTCCTGCAGTTACCCCTCCTCTGGCCCAGCAGTGGACATGCTGCATTTTAGATGACAGGCATCTTTTTTTGAGCCGCCACAGTGTAAGATGAAGGCTCAGGAGACACGGATGACAGATTGTGCCGCATTGCCACAGGTCAGCGTGTGACTGACTGACTGACTGAGTGAAGAGTGAAGAGCAGGGGCCAATGTGGTGCATTTCAAGGACCGCTCCAAGCGTGGTTTATTTGCTGTTTCCGCATCACATCTGGATGGTTTTCCAGCCTTTATCACATTATGAGATATTTGTTAACATCACAGCTTACACATTATTACACATGCGCTTTAGTTATCCTGTGGCGTCTCTCATTCCATTTCCTATGTCCTATTTCCAAATTAGAATAAAAGAAGCATTTCAACAATTTTCTGTGTTATTTAGTGCATCATAAATGAAAGGGAGCAGAGCAGCTGGCTTTACTGGCATGCTGCATGTATGTGGCACAGTTGGCAGCAGGTTTTACTGCACGCTGGTTGGTTGATATGAGAATGATAGGATATACATTCTTCTGTACTGTACATCTCTGGCTGTGGACATAGTGGGCAGTGTTGCCAAAGGAACAGAACTGACTGTTTTTATGGAAATATGATATGGGTTTATTTGCATTAGTGCATCATAATAGATCCAGATACAATATCAGGAAGCAATAGATAGAATGATAGATGTCAGAAAATGAACTTGCTTCTATCAGCAAACACTTAAAGTCTGTGTAAAGTAAGAATAAATATGTGTTCTGAGTTTGACATACCACAGAAAAGTGTGTTGTTAACCACCCTGCCAAATTTGAATGATTAAATAAATCGCCAAATATATGAAATTAGGCTTCAAAGTTGTGTAAAACTCAGTCTCTTTCTCTGCTACCAAATGCTGTGGGTGTGGCCTCCAAGTTCGCTGAAACCCCGACCCCTACCACGTGTCACCTGTCAATCAAAGTCACCACCTCTACCAGAAACATGGACGCTACGTCTGAAAGCTTTCTGCTGCTAACTCAGCTGCTAGCTCAGCGGCTAACTCAGCTAACTGGCTAACTGTAGACTAGGGCTGGGCGATATATCGAGTATACTCGATGTATCGCGGCTTGTTCTCTGTGGGATGTAGAAAATGACTATATCGTGAATATTCGAGTATACATTCAATTTACACGCAGTTTGTTTTTAGTCGCGGCCCGTTGAACTACAGGTTTCTCTCACTCTCTCATCTCTCCGCACAGAGAGATAAAACAAGCGCACCTAATTACGTACATCACATTCTTTTGTGCGTGCAACGTCATATGCCCGGCAGCATGTAGCAGCAGTAGCAGCGATCTCAGGTCGCGGGAGCAGCAGGTGATATGGACAAGTGGAGGAGGGAGATTTAATTCCCAAGAAAAACAATTCAGGATCCATCATCTGGCGGTGGTTTGGGTACAAGAGGGAGGACGTTGAACAAATAACCGTAATATGTAAAGTACGCCATAAAAGCGTCACCACAAAAGCTGGTAGTACAACAAAGTTATATCACCATGTGTGCTTGAAACTCTGCAAGAGCACATCTCCGGCCAGTGACATATATGCACCGACGCAATTGAGTGTGGCGTCTTCTTTTTCCAGAACAGCAATACGACTAAAATAGTTAAAAACAGAAAAGGCCAGATCACACTTGATCCAAGATATAATCTACCTAGTCGCAGATATTTTGCAGAGACACCTTTATATCCTAGTGGCATTATGCACAAAAAGTGCACTTTTATTTAGTGTTGTTTTGAAATGTCATATTAGTTACATCATGCATAAAAGACACTTTATTTGTTTTGAAATGACATGTTTGTGCCACTGCTTAATAACTGTTTAATAAATACAGTTTTGATGAATTTGTTTAGTTGTGATTTACGCTTTTGGCATGAATGTTTAAAATCAGCATATATTAATGTAGTATGAACAATGTTTTAATGTAGAATCATCACACTGGCATAATTGTATGCATCAAAGTGTTAATTCAAGGCTAAGGCAAAATATCGAGATATATATCGTGTATCGTGACATGACTTAAAAATATCGGGATATTAGTAAAAGGCCATATCGCCCAGCCCTACTGTAGACTGTAGTAGTAGTAGTGTGCACTGAATGTATTTATACCTCTACAGCAGCAGGGGCGGGTTTATGCTAATCACCGCCGTGTTACATAGCGGCAGTGATTTTCGGACCCGCCCCCTAAATTCTTAAAAAATGTGCAGGTGCCCTGTTTCAGCATGTTCAGCTCCGTCTATTGTCTGGCACACTTTTATTTTTGTCACACACACACACTGCCGTTGCAGGTCAGCGTGAGCGGCGCGTGCCGTTGAACGTGAGCGGTGGAGAAACCCCACCCGTTTGGCACGACCCGGCAGAGATAAAGGAAGCAAACAAGCAGCGCTGGCTACAAACAAAGTTCCACTTCATGCTCCAACGTGGGCTACGAGTCGCTAAAAATCCCTCTGTGGGTGTGTTTTCCAGCCATGATGTCTTCCACCAGAGTATAAGCAGCGTGTTTGTAGTCTGATGAAGGCTGAATGACTTTAATTGTAACTGTAAATCAGCCAATTAAAAACCTACACACTCTCAAACATAATGAAGGTATTGATGTCACACAGAAAGGACAAAAGGGGCACGGATCACTCCCAGAAGTCGCATCTTTCATTACATCAGCGCTCCTATAATGAGACGATGGTTAAAATATGCAAATGGAAACGATTTAAAATCCACCTTTTTTATTACGACCTACATCACTTACTTTCAGCATCTTCCTGTTGACTCTATAACTGCTGCTCAGGGAGTCGGAAAGTTCCTTTACAGCCTAAAAACATAAAAAGAAAATATGTTCAGACATCAATAATATAGCATGAGTGGAGATGATAAACGGATCTGCAGTTTCATCCGTTTTTCTGCAGCAAATTCGGCGATCAATAACGATGCAGCTGTTTGTCATGCACGTGGCGTGCAGCTGTCAGAAATGACCAATGAGAAGAATTATGACAATACTGTGAATATTGGAGAATTGATGGTCTCCTGAGCATGACCTGATGTTTCCCTGACAGCCACTATGAGATGAATATTTATGCGTTTTATTGTGAAATGTCTGACATTCGTGTTCCCCTGAGGATGAACTGTAATCACTTTGTTGAACTAGGGATTTATTATCTAGCACCAATATCACATCTGAATTAAACACCTGCTGCAAGGTTAATGATATACCAGTTGAAGAGATTTATAATATCAGTATAAATCCAGATGACTCTGTATTAAAATGTCTGATACTAGATATATATATATCATTTTCTTTGCCATTGCCAACACACAGTAAATATTGCTTAAAGGAATAAACAGTGTGTCCTGATGTCAAGACTTATGGCTTAATTTTGAGAAGTGATTAATTTTTTTATAATAAATTCTCAAAATCAATCAATCAAACTGTATTTATACAGCAGCTTTCATACAAGTTCATGTAGTTTAAAGTGCTTCACAGTTGATTGACAAGCTGATAATAAGATAGAACAAGCGACAGCATGAAGAAAAGGAATAAAAACAAAGAACAAGTTATAAAGAACAGTTTGACACCAAAAATAAGAATGATAAAAATGTAAAAAAGAAGAAAAAAATATTTGGGATTAAAATAAAAATCTAAAGTAAAATAAGAAATAAGAGAGAATTAGTGAAAAGTTCATTAAAAGAGTAAAAATTAGGTTACAATGGATTAAGAAGACAAAATAAAAGCTTAAATTGAATAAAAGCTGGACTAAAAACTAGGTTAGAAAAAGAGATTAAGAAAAACAAAAGAAACAGATGAATAAAATCTGTAAGAACATCAAACAAATACGGAGTTATAATAACATAAAGTAGAATACAATGTTGAAACATTAAACCAAATAAAGTAAAAGAAGAATAAAAAGCTACAAATGACTCTTAATCTGAAGGCAGGCTGTTTACGATAAGCTTTTAGAATGAAGCTCTTTACAAGGACACAGTGGAGTTTGTCCTCTGTGTTTTTCTCTCTGGGACTGTTTGGACTGACTTTGTTACAGCAGGGTCACAACACTGCATGTGGATATATTTTTTTGTTATTGTCTGAAGTGTGTTTATGTGTGTGTGTCTGTTTTAGGCAGAATAATGAGGTCTGTAGTGCAGTGCCCACGCCTCACTAAGCATCGCCTCGGGCCTCCTTCATTTGCATTAAGTGTTAGTTGTTTCAACAAAGCTCCGTTTGTATGAAGAGCCACGCACATGCTCCCAGTCACTCACCATTTACTTCAATTGTTTTTCAAGTTATTGTCCACAGATTATGATTCTGAGTCCATTGTCTGGGTTTGAGGGCTCATCAGGCTTGATTTAGCCTTCCTCGGAAATTACCTCAAGTGAGGGTGGGATTATACGGGAATGATGCTGCCATCAGACAGGGACAGTACTGGAATGACTCAAGTACAATTTTAAGAGTACTTGTTCTTTACTGTAGTATTTCCATGTGATGCTACTTTCTACATCTCAGAGGGAAATATTGTACTTTCTACTCCACTACATTTACAGCTTTAGTTACTCTTCAGGTGAAGATTTGACACAATGGATAATATAACAAGCTTTTAAAATACAACACATTGTTAAAGATGAAACCAAAAAGCAGTGTGTATTCGGCTCACATTTCAGATGTCTATGAGTTGTTAACAGCTCCACCAAATAGTGATTTTTCCCTCTAAACTTGTCACATAGTTTCATTTCAGTAAATGTTCAAATGATCCAATATTTCAGCAAAAATCAAAGATTAGAGAAAAAGTCCAAAAACTGAAAACACATTTGTGTATCAGAACTTTGTTTTTTCTTCTTTCCTCTCCCATTAATCATCTCAGCAGCCCTCACATTTATCTGCTGACCCTTTGGAGGGGCCCCACCCCTAGGTTGGGAACCACTGGACTAAACTAACTAATTGTATATAAAGTAATGTGAACTAGCTAACTGTATTTAAAGTAGTGTAAACTAGCTAACTGTATATAAAGTAGTGTGAACTAACTAGCCGTATAAAGTAGTGTAAACTAGCTAACTGTATATAAAGTAGTGTAAACTAGCTAACTGTATATAAAGTAGTGTAAACTAGCTAACTGTATATAAAGTAGTGTGAACTAGCTAACTGTATATAAAGTAGTGTAAACTAGCTAACTGTATATAAAGTAGTGTAAACTAGCTAACTGTATATAAAGTAGTGTAAACTAGCGAACCACATATAAAGTAGTGTAAACTAGCTAACTGTATATAAAGTAGTGTAAACTAGCTAACCGTATATAAAGTAGTGTAAATTAGCTAACTGTATATAAAGTAGTGTAAACTAGCTAACTGTATATAAAGTAGTGTAAACTAGCTAACTGTATATAAAGTAGTGTAAACTAGCGAACCGTATATAAAGTAGTGTAAACTAGCTAACTGTATATAAAGTAGTGTAAACTAGCTAACCGTATACAAAGTAGTGTAAACTAGCTAACTGTATATAAAGTAGTGTAAACTAGCTAACCGTATACAAAGTAGTGTAAACTAGCTAACTGTATATAAAGTAGTGTGAACTAGCTAACTGTATATAAACTAGCTCCACCTCCAGCAGCTACATCAGTAACATGCTGCTCTAACACTGATGCTTCACTATTAATAATCTAATGATGTCATATATAATAATATATCACTACTTTTACTATAATACTGCATACTACATCACTCATAATACTGCACTACTTTTACTGTAATACTGCATACTACATCACTCATAATACTGCAGTATTTTACTGTAATATAGTTTTTCATGCAGGACTTGTACTTGTAATGAAGTATTTTTCCACTACTGTGTTGGTACTTCTACTTGAGTAAAGGATGTGAATAGTTCTTGCCCTGCTGGACGTTGATATAATAAACAAAGCATGTAATTGTGGTCATGTATAAATAAGCAGCTACTATATATAACAGGCAGTGCAGGGTGGTGAGAGAGTACAGATCTTTGGAAAAGACACATTAACAAATGAAGTAAGCCATCATGAATGTGTCGTGCGCATTATTGCAGAGGAGCTCAGATGTAATTGGATTTCAGTTTGCCGGAGCATTCTTGAAGGAATTATTCACTGAGATGTTCTCAGCTGAGAGCAATCATACTTGGTTATTTAAAACACATGAAGCCAATAAAAAAGCTTTTATGCTCAGCGCTCTAATTTCTTGTGTTTAGTCCTTTTTATAAAACAAGGTTGGTCCAAGTCTTTGTGGAGCTGTGTGTAAAGACCCTCATTAAAGTCATTAACTTAATGTTAATGTTATTATAATAATGGGACATTAGCTCCATTTATACTCTCCAGTGTCTTAAATCCAGATGTAATCCAGATGTGATTTAATACACTTTAATTTATGCTTAGTCACATAAAGTGTGTGTATCTGCATGCATCATGGTTGGCCCTGCTCCAGTCCTGATGGTTTGGTAACTCACTAAATGAAGTGTAGCAGTTTCTGGGATCAGGGATCAGATTAATGCTCCACCAGCACCTCCTGCTACACCTTCTGTAAGACTGCATATGTGCTGACATCACTGCAGCCACACACTTCCTCTTGTTTTCATGGTGACAAGAAGAATGACGCCTGACTGTCCCTTAAGTACTGTACATAAGTATCATTTCAAGGGTACTATGTAGTATTTCAAGAGTATTTCTATGTGATGATTCTTTATACTTCCACTCCATTACATTCCAGAGCTCCACCTCCATCAACTGCAACAGTAACATGCTTCACTATTAATAATCTAATGATGTCATATATAATAATATATCACTACTTTTACTGTAATACTGCATACTACATCACTCATAATACTGCAGTACTTTTACTGTAATACTGCATACTACATCACTCATAATACTGCAGTACTTTTACTGTAATACTGCATACTACGTCACTCAGAATACTGCAGTACTTTTACTGTAATACTGCATACTACATCACTCATAATACTGCAGTACTTTTACTGTAATACTGTATACTACATCACTCATAATACTGCAGTACTTTTACTGTAATACTGCATACTACATCACTCATAATACTGCAGTACTTTTACTGCAATACTGCATACTACATCACTCATAATACTGCAGTACTTTTACTGTAATACTGCATACTACATCACTCATAATACTGCGCTACTTTTACTGCACAGATTTTTTTCCAGGCACAGATCACCAAACCAGACCCAAATGAAACCAGACTGTATGTGTGGCTGGGTTAACACTAGAATGCAAAACTAGTTAGATAAATAAATATCTCTGATAACTCTCAACATGCAAAACCGCGTGAGAGAAAAACTGATATGATTGGTCTAGACAGCTCTGAGCTGTAACTGGCTCAGTGTTCTTCCCACATGCTTCATACCTGGAGCAGTGTTATAGAAAGCAGATGGATGCATGAGAGAACCTACAGGAAGTCAAGTCAGTCAACAGCCTGGACATCAGATGTTAAGACTGCAATCCAAAAAGAGCTGCCCAGACACACACACACACACACACACACACACACACACACACACATACACACACAGTCTCTCGTTGGTGTTATGTGGTGTTAAATGAAATGTATTTTGATTGTATTGGTTTTGTCTTGTGTTGCGTCTCCTCAGCTCAGGGACATGCGTGTGCAAGACAGGAGTGTACGGGCCCAAATGTGATGAGTGCCACCCGGGTTTCTTCCACTTCAGCAGCACTGGCTGCCGGCCCTGCCAGTGTCACAACCACACCAACTACTGCCACCCACAGTCCGGTGAGTCACATGATGCACACAGTCATTCTGCTGCTTTCCTCTTTTAAATAAAACAATAAATGGTGTAAGACAGTTACAGGATAAACGATTTAGAAAACATAGATCTTACAGTACATCGATCATCATCTTTTAAGAAGTGCGTTTATTTTGAAAATCCCTCGGCATGTCGGTCTCCGCCTGTGCATGCCTGAATACAGTGCAAGCAGCGCCATGGCAACAGCCCAAAAAACGTCTATGAAGATTCTGAGCAGCTTTTTTCCAAAAAAAGTAAAGCTCATCTCTAAAAGAATGATGAGTTTCATTATTGTGTTTCACATGTCAGCAGCCAGCAACATGTCCACAGCTGGATTACAGTTAAGTCTGTCATCAAATGCTTCAGACACACTATAAAGTGCCTGAAATGTGCTGCTGCTGCTGCTGCTGCTGCTTGTTGCTTGCTGTTGCTTGTTTTTTCCTCCTTCCTTTGAAAGAGAAGCAAAAATGCTGCTTTAATGTATAAAAATAGGAACTTAATGTTCTTTCAGTTTTTTTTAGGATGTGAAAATTTTGGAGGTCAATATATCAAAATGTGGCGCTTTATAGTGAACAAAAAAATAGATTACCGGTCATTTAAATGTCTGGTTGAGCTCAGAAATTTAAATTTCAAATGATCATTTAGTTGCTTTTTGTGATTTGATATAATGGAATTGATTGTGTTAAATCAGCTGTGATACCGTCTCATATCGATCGCTGCCTCCTGAATCCAATCCAATCGAAATTGAATCAATCAATCTTTATTTATATAGCACCAAATCACAACAAAAGTCATCTCAAGGCACTTTACACATGGAGCAGGTCTAAACTGTACTCGTATCAGACAGACTTTGTGAAATCAGCAAACATCAAATCGTTATCCATTGAATCAATATAATATCTTATTGTGAAGAATCTTGTGATTTACACTGTGAGTGTGGAGGATTGTTATCATCAGATATCGGTGAAGCTGCTGGAGATTAAAGCTTCAGATCCAGTAAGACCAGCTCCATAAACTAACTACAGCTACTCTACTACTAGTTTTAGGTACTTGAGTGTTTATATTTTATGACTGCACATGCTGATACTGCTGTGTTACCAGAGTACTAGCTTGCTATATAAAATCATACATTGTAGCAGCATTATACTGAGTTTAGTTCAGTGGCAAAACAAAGCAAAGTCTACATAATGTCAGGTGTTCAATATGCAGGTTAACACCTTTGTACTATATGCAGATGATTATCTGCTGTGTTTAATTAGAGAGGTTGCCAGCATGCTAACCCTCCAGTGTCCCATGAGCAAATATTTAGTGTGGAGCCACCACGGAAGTGTGATATGTGGTTGGTAAAGAGGAACTTGACTGCACTGAGAAAGCTGCTGAATCAGAAGCAAGCTGTAAAATATACCACAAAGGCACAAGAGTTAGATTTTTATCCTCCTGTGTTCTTAGTTATACACAAAATCTCATCTCCCAGCAGTCAGGCATGAAACCTCCAGCTAGTGACAAGTTAGAGAGGAAAAGGTGGAGGGGGGCGGGTGACAGAGTGGTGTTAGTGGTAGTGGTAGTGGTGGTGGGGTAGTTTTAGTTAGGAGCCATATGTCTTGCCATTATAAAGCAGGGGCAGATGGAGAGCCGCAGCCTCGCCCCCACTCAGCGCTCACACTACGCTGGATTAACATAGCTCAGGTTTGACAGCTCCCTTTTTAAAGACTGACCCTGGCGTCTCCCCAGGCACCGCTTCCACAGGAACACATTGTGTACATGCAAATGATATAGTATCCCAAACACTGCGGACCTCAGATAAACATGACAGGGAGTCGTCATTTCTAACAGCAGACTGTGCCCACATTGACCCGATGTTTGCTCCTCAAATAAGATCCAGAGACCAAAAACTGCAGAACAACAGCTCGCGCCCTTTAAAACCATGTTCCTTCAATTCAGCATAATACATAAGAGCTTGAATTTAGTCTCATTTCACTGGAAGACCCATAATTTAACAACAAAAGCGTTGTGAAAGCAGTCATTTCTCACCACTGGCCCGCAATTTGGTGTGGTGAAGCACTTTTTTCCAGGGTGCACCCTTCCCTTTTCTTCAACCCGCAATTAAAGCTATAATGTGGAGGCTTTGCTGCACTCATTCTCAGTCACTTTCCATTCTTTTCCAAAATGCAGCAGGAGCAGCAGCAGCAGCTGATTTCACTTATTAGCGGCTCCTCTGTGAACAGCGGGTTCACGCATGGTTGGACTAGGAGCCTGCAGACTTTTCCACACCTTATGGTAGAAACTGCTGTCATATCCAGACAGGTTAAGTCATGTCTGCACAACCTCCATCTATGCGTGCTATGCAGGCACAACAACCCAACCACACACAGAGGATCCACTGCAAACAACATGATGGTGGTCATACTTTCACAAATATTTACTATCATAACAATTCATTAATGACTTTATTCGGAGTTTGGATTTAATTTTGAACTAATAAAATAAAAACTCATAACTCAAAAACCGCATTAAAAACAAATATTTACCCTGTTAATTAACATTGTCTCCACTGTCAGTATGACAAAATTTTTTTATGATACTGTATGAGGTCAGAACCAACTATTACCCTGAAATCTCACATTTCTGAGTGTCCTTGAATGCAACCCTAACGGTAACCCGATTTTTAAAAAAAAGTAGTCCCATAAGTAGTAACATTAATAATAATACATTTATTTAGTATAGCACCTTTTTAACAGAAATAAAAATAAAACTTAAATGTAAACATTAAAAACAAATGTAATAAAACATACAATCAATGAGGCAGGAGCAAGAAAAAAGAACCATAAAAATATAAAATCAAAAACACAGGTTGAATAAACAGAGGACCAGAGGAACAGGAAACATACAACTAGGCCTGTCACAATAATTATCGACTTATCATGCATTAACCTAATTATCAACATCATCATGTCTATATATGGACTTATCATATGATACATAGACATGACCTTGACCTCAGTATTGCCACACTTCACATTAGCATCTAAGAGGCTATTCATGTCACATTGGCTAAGCTACTAGTGTCTTGCAGAAGAATTAAAGGTTAATAACTCTGTCCCCAACCATAATGACACTCTAGGTTTTTACACATGTGTAGCACTCACTCTCCAATCCCACCCCCACCTCCCTTTGCATTATTATACTATTATATTATCATTATTTCGGTGGTAGAAAATGATCTTCAAATGACAATAATATTGTTTATAGCGTCCAATAAAAGTATACTCCAAAGCTTAAAAAGTTTGAATTTTGAAGAATTAGTTTGTAGTTTGGATTTGGGTCAAAACTAGTGTTTTCTCTACTGTATGTATATGACAGTAATGTCATTCTCTCTCTTGAATCAGCTTCATGCACTTTACATTTATACTTTATGTTATATAACTGAAGATAAATATACTCCTCATCATCATCAGTGTATTTTATGAAATAGTCACCCGGTCGTCGCTAGCAACAAGAAGAGAATATTTATTATCAGTCTCATTTACTCAGCTGGGAAAGATAGATTCCGCTATTCTGCACCATAAATAATATGAATAAATGATAAAGTGTTTAAAAATGTGAACATCTCCTCCCATCTGGGTGATTTTAGTCTGGCTGTGTTTATGTGTAGTTCTTCTGCTGTAGATCTCACAAGCTCATTAAATAAAAGTTCTAATAATTCAAATCCAGATGAAAAGAGGAATGTGATTGCATCGTTGAAAAGTGGGCGTGTTACAGTGGGTCTTAGCTCTGTGCTGCTAAAAGTTAAAGATTGATTTTTTTTGTCATTAAAGTTTATATATATACATGCATACACACACACGCAAATACCTGCATACTGTTTATATACACACAAGAAAATATGATTGGATTTTGATATATTTAATGTTTTTCTTGTGAAACAATTGCACCATATGAGCAGGGATGTTATCTAAAGGGGTTTCCCAAATGATATGAAACCTTTGCAGGACATAATGTACATTTAAAGAGTTGCACACACACTTCTCATCTGCTCAGTGATCATCCTCTATGATTAGAGTTAGGATGCGGTTTGATTGATAACACCATTATTTCAGTCTGTTCTTGGAAAAACCCTTAAAACATAGTTTTAGGACCTGGTGCTAAAATGTGTGTATAGTTATGATGTGTTCAGAGTTTCAAGTATGGAAGGTCAGCTGATGGAAAGTGAAAGAACCAATATATAATACTCCACCAATATAATAAGACTTTTCCAATCATTAACAAACAAAGTGAAGAGAGAGTTGAATCACCAACTAACCCCTCTTTCTCTGACTCTTTCACCTTCTCTCCCTCTTTCCTTTAGGAGTGTGTCTGAACTGCGAGGGCAACGTCCAGGGATCCAACTGCGAGGAGTGCAAGCCCGGTTTCTACCGTGGCCCCGGGGCCCCCCTGATCCAAGCCTGCGCTCCTTGTCCCTGCTCCAACTCCACCTCTACCGGCACCTGTCTCACCGGTCAGTCCTCGCTGCCTCACTGCCTTTTAGCTCACTTTCTTAGCTTAAGTCACTCAGCTGGTTGTACCTGACTGACTTAACCCACACTCATTAAATGAGTGTTCGGGTGCAGTGTTAATGGTGTGTGTACTGTAAACAACTACTTTTATTTCTTTCATGTGATCTCTGAGCATCGTAGATAGAAATCTTTGCTCAGCCGATGACGCGTTTAGACAACATTTTCTACCGTATAGACATGCCAAAAATATCTCATCGTGACATCTCATTGTCTACTCTTCGGCCAGTTATCTGTGGCGATAAGAGAAATGCAGTCAGAGGGGCCAACACGTTGTTCTGTGAATGTGCCAACACAATACAGGAGGCCAGTCTGGCTCACACAGTTGGAAACAAGATAAGCGCTGCATGTGGGCAAGAAGAAAAGAAGCGTGTGAACAATGTGTGGATCGCATTCAATTGATGTGTACTTAGAATACAAGGCAGACAAATGAACATTAATGATCGTATGAAGTGAATTCAGACATTTTCTTCTAAACACATTAAATAGGTCATAAATTTATTTCTAAAAAAGGTGTAAAAAGCATTTCAACCATTTAGATTTGAATTGCGGAGCTAGGCTTCACAAACTGTGTTTCAAGATTTCTGTGTTCAGGATTTAGTGCTGTTGCTGCTGTAGAGGTATAAATACATTCAGCGCACACTATTACTACAGTTAGCTGAGCTAGCCGCCGAGTTGGTTGCCGAGCTAGCCACCGAGTTAGCCGCCGAGCTAGCAACTGAGTTAGCAGCAGAAAGCTCTCAGACATAGCGTCCATGTTTCTGGTAGAGGTGATGACTTTGATTGTCAGGTGACACTTGGTAGGGGGCGGGGTTTCAGCGGCCACGCCCACAGCGTTTGGGAGAAGAGAAAGAGGCTGATTTTTACACAACTTTGAAGCCTAATTTCATATATTTGGTGATTTTTTTAATCATTCAAATTTGGCAGGGTGGTTAACAACACACTTTTCTGTGGTATGTCAAACTCAGAACACATATTTATTCTTACTTTACACAGACTTTAAAGCAGTTGTTCTTGCTGTAATCATTCCTCCTGTTCATACTGACCATTAGGAGATCTCTTCATAAGTGATGGAGGAGAAAAAAAAGTATTTGTGGGTTTTTATCCTCCATCACTTTACATTGAAAGCACATTTGAAGATCTTTTAATAGTCAGTATGAACAGGAGGAATGATTACAGAGAGGAAACCTGACTGTTTTGTGGTATTTGTGTCTGTATTAGACAGTGGGCAGTGAGGAGGCAGTGGAGAAACAATGACTACAATATGCAACAAAAGTCCCTGACTTGAATTGAATGAGAGATGTTGCAGTTTAGTGGCATGTGGAGTAACCATTCAGCTACCAGTGTATCCCCTCACTGTTACTTTAACCCTCACATTCCACAGTATCCTCCCTCATAATTAGTCTCTATACATCATTTTGGAACCTATCATTGATGAACGCCTCATCAGTCATTTGTAAATTGGTGATTAATCCTCAATGAGGTTTTCAGAGAGCAGAGACAGTGCAATCTTTAGTTTTTACACTTTTTGTTGATTGAGAAAAAATATTTGCAATGACACTTTATATAATGGTCTATTGTTATATAACACTAGAGAACAACACTCTCAATTGATGATGATGATGATGATGAAGTAACAACACTTTTGAATAGATATGAGTCAAACACTCAACAACAATGTGTATCAGCTGCACAAAAACATTTTTAGAAAGTTGAAACATTTCTATTCTTTTGTATATTCTGAGTCACAAGAGGATAAGTCATCCAATTTCTGACTGAAAGAAAAGTTTTCAAGGTTTTTTTTTTCTCAAATGTAAAAATGGGTCATTTAATAATAATAATACTAAAAGCTGCCAGCCACCATGTTATTTATTTATTTATTTTTAACAAATGCAGCATGAATGCTTTGAGGGGAAAAAAAACAAAACAGGTATTCATACACTAGGAGGTCAGTCCAAGATATAGACCCTTTTACTGTGGCCAATAGTGATAGTAAGAAACTACTAAGAAAGTAAGTTTTTACAGTTTACAGTTTTTGTCTTCTGTTATATTGAGACGTGTATATTGCAACAACTTAGTAATAACAATAATAATAATGATAGTAATAATGATAATAATAATAACAGTAATAAAATCTATATGAGGAGTTTGTTAATGTACAAGGCGTGGAAACAGCGAAAATGACCGACTTCCTGTTGGAGTTAGGGTATGGGTCCAAGAGGCTTTTTTGTGTGTCTTGACATGATACATATGCGTACTGAATTTCGTTCGTCAATGTGGAGTGAGGGGCTCAATTTTTCAAAATAAAAGTGGAGACATTTTTCGACACCCATTTCCACAAATCAAAAGAATATCACATTTTTCATCAGGTCTGGCTTGCATGCAAATATTCGTGAGTTTTCGAGCATGTTTGGCCCACAAAAATATGTTTGTTTAGGGAGAAGAATAGTTATATAGAGATAATACTAAAGAAGAATTC
The DNA here is from genome assembly GCF_027409825.1 of Scomber japonicus. Lineage (NCBI taxonomy): Eukaryota > Metazoa > Chordata > Actinopteri > Scombriformes > Scombridae > Scomber > Scomber japonicus. The sequence continues at coordinate 34,793,919 of NC_070586.1, read as the reverse complement.
CTGCAGGTTCAATAGGGCGAAAATAATAATAACTTTATTTATACAGTATATAGCACCTTTTTAAAGGGCTTTGACACACAAAGTAAAGACATACAACACAGAGAGCAGTAATAAGGCCAACATTAACCAGGTGAAAGTAGAAAACAATGAAATACAGTAAGAAGAGATGATGAAATTAAAAAAATAAATCAAATCAAATATTAGTTTCATGCCAATGTTGCAGCTGTTATGCATGAAGTAATCTTATTTCATAGCCATAAAGCTGTAAAAGTGAGTTTAATTCTCTATTCTACAATTAACAATAGTGACCTTTTTTTACTGCTAAGGAACACGTGAGTGATGAGGATGTTAGCAGAATGTGTCATGACACTAAAACTACCTGCTTTATGTCATTACAACCTTTTTAGATGGAAAGTCCCACGCTCTGAATGAACTCATGAAGCATCCATTCATGTTAATAATAATCAAGAGTGTTAGAGAGTGTGTGACTAACACTTTCATTTAAATTCAGCCCCATTAGTGAACCTAGTGGTCTTCCTCACTTTTTAAGTAGCATTCACATGAATAGTTGATGAGTCAGCACGTCTCTATTAGCCTGACGCTGCAGGGGAAAAAAATCAGATCTCTTAAATAAAGGCTAAAGATTAAATATCTACCTCACGCTCCACATGTGTGAAATGACTGGATTTGACTACAGATGTTGCTGGAGTCACCTCACATACACATCTATCCATATCAGTTAGTTCTGACTGCTGCTGCACCCATCATAAGGAGAATTAGGACTGTTATTTACCCTGAATTTTATTTTGCCTCTCAGGCTGCATCCACTTCCCCAAACAGTTTCATTTCACTACTTTATCTCCCTGTTCCTGTTCTTGGCGTGACATTGGACTATAATACGCAACAAATTAATGTGAGTGTTCTCCTCCTCCCACCTCTAGTGTTTTAATATTTATACTTATACTCACTTATGTAAAAAACTAATAATAATAATCTTCCAGAGTTGTAGAGAGCTTAAAGCAGAGTGCAGCAGATTTCTTTTTTTCCAGGCAGTTTGGGATTAATGGTGACCTCTTCCTCTACGACCCCGCTTCTTTTACCTCCAGGCGGCCGCTGCTCCAGTTACACAACACACCCCAAGGTCTCCTATCAGGACGAGATGCGGGTTGAAGTACAGTCCCTGTCATGTTCCCGTCCCCAAACCACCTGAAATTTCATTTATTCTGAAGGGTGATATAAACACGAAGGGGTGTGCACCTGGTTGGTAATGCTTAAGGTTTAAAGTGGTGGATTTATGTAAGGGGGGGGGGGGGGTATTGAAGAAGAGGATTCATGAATTCATGTCGCTGCCTGCAAATCAACGAGTCACAACAGGACCCGTCACAGCAGGCAGTGTTTTTCCAACCCTCTCTCTCTCTCTCTCTCTCTCTCTCTCTCTCTCTCTCTCTCTCTCTCTCTCTCTCTCTCTCTCTCTCTCTCTCTCTCTCTCTCTCTCTCTCTCTCTCTCTCTCTCTCTCTCTCTCTCTCTCTCTCTCTCTCTAAGTCTAAGTCTAAGTCTAAGTCTAAACACACAGTTATTTTGGATAACATCTATGAAGCCAACACATCTCAGATCAAATCTCCACAGCAGCTACAAGCTGCCCCCCCCCCTAGTCCTAACCCAGTTATCACATAACCTGCTGCTTGGTACAGTAGTACATACTCTACATCTCAAACAGGTTAAACTGGCAGACTGTCATTTTCATTATTATTCATCCCACTTTTATTTTGGTAAGTATTCCTATTTAATCAATCAATCAACTGAACAAACAGAACAAGTGACAATATACAAAAGAGGAATAAAAACAAAGAATAAATCACAAAGAAAATAAGAAATAATTGAGACCAATGCACACAAGAGAAAATTAGAATGATAAAAATGTTTAAAAAATGTAAATAAAGTAAAATAAATAAGAGGGAGAAAATAGAAATAATAGAGAATAAGAGGAAAACAATAAAAATAAGGGAGAATAAGAGGGGGGGAAAAAAGGTAGAATAAGGGGGGAAAATAAAAATAAGGGGGCCAAAATAAGTCAAAAAGAAAGAAGAAAAGTTGAATAAAGCTAGACTGAAAATTTGTCTAAATTATAATAATATTAATAATAATAAAATAACAAAATTAAGATTTATTAATGTGTATTTATGAATGTTTATGTATGTATTAATATTTAAGCCATCATGGTGACTTTACATTATTGCCAATTTGCCACTATGTTTTACTATTGAGTCATTCATTATGTGGTTGTTTATACAGCAGCCTGCACTAATGACTGCCAACAGGAGGAGTTCATACATTCATAAACACTTATATACACTAGCAACTACATAATGCTGTGTGATAAAGCATTAACATGGCCTTAAAGACGTGACATTTTAACAAATATGAACAAATTACCATCCAAACTAACCAGAGCCCAACTAAATCAACTGTGCCTCATTCTAACAATTATTTGCTAACAATTATTTACTCTGAGTCATTTTCTTCATTAACTGATGAATCACTTGGTTTATAAAACATCATGGAAAAATTATAGAAACCCAAAGGGAACATCTTCAGATCGCTTGTTTTATCTGAACTGCAATCCAAAAGCCAAACATATTCAATTCAATCTGATATTAAACTGAGAAAAATCAGCAAACCCCTTTCATTTCCTGAGCTGTAAACATCAAATATTTGGCATGTTTTCATGAAAAATGTTAATGAATTTGAATGATTAATGACTGATGATGAATTTTCTGCCATTAATCATCATTTGAGCTCCAGCTGTCCTCTCATGGTGTTTGTCTGTTGAACCCTGCAGGTGAAAAGTCATTTTGTAACACCTGTTTATTTTTGGTAATAAGACTATCTATCAAAAAGAGATTAACTCCAATTCCAAGATCTTAATTAGAGTTTGGCCCGGAGCCACGTTACACCATGTCAGCCTGTCATCAGCCTTTTGTGGTTGTGTTCATGTGGCTGAAACATGGCAGCGTGTCAGAGTGGATTAACAGATCACAGCTGACGTCACTCTGCACTCCAACCTCCTTCTACAAGCGTGTCACAGTGTTTACTCTACTTGCTAACTCTTCGCCTTCTCTCACCTTGCCGTTCCCCCTTTCCTGGACCAATCGTCTGCAGCGCCCAGCCCTGACCCCGATGCCCCCCCTCCACCCCACCCCACCCTCGCCCCTCATTGGCGGCGGGGGCTTGCATGGCAACAGCCTTGTATAGACGCACTCAGGCTGTCAGGTTGTGTTTGCCCCTTGCCAGAGGCCGCGGCGGAGGTTGTGCAACGTGGGAGGGGAGGGAGGGAGAAAGGGAAAGGGAAAAGGGACGCAAACCAGGCTGAGCTTGAGCTGGGACAGCATGAGCACAGCTGAGCCATTTCAGCGCCACTCAGGCAGCAACAGACTGAGGAGGAGGGGGAAGGAGGGGGCAGCATCACGTTTTCTGCGTAGACGTCAGCCCTACAGAAAGAGCTGCGTCCAAGTAAGGAAGCGATGAGGAAATATGTTCGGCGTCGCATCCACAGAGAGCCAAGAGTGTGTGTGTGTGTGCGTGAGGATGTGGAGGATGTTTTAGACTAAACACCGGAGCCGGGAAAGAGAAGCAGCTCTCCCGAGTAGAGGTTGCCCCGGCAACAGTGACAAATGAGGAGATGCCACAGCTCAGTATCGTGCCTCAGCACTAGAGGATAGATGCTTTTTGTAAATGTGTTGACGAGGCCTATTGCAGTAAATGAATATCCCTCCACACACTGACACACACACACACACACACACATAGAGAGAGAGAGAGAGAAAGAGGTGAAGTGGAGCATTGCACCAGTTCGAATGTGGGTCACACACATTCAATCATCCATGTGTGATTGTGTCTTACCCAGTGGTATGGCTTCATTTTTTAATGTGTGTTTTCTTCTACTTTGTGTGTGTGTGTGTGTGTGTGTGTGTGTGTGTGTGTGTGTGTGTGTGTGTGTGTGTGTGTGTGTGTGTGTGTGTGTGTGTGTGTGTGTGTGTGTGTGTGTGTGTGTGTGTGTGTGTGTCAGACAGAGGTTACCAGGTATCACAGCACAGTGGAGGATGATGGGTAAAACAAGCAGGTCAGGTCCTCTGGCCCAGCGCAGCACACAGCTCATATTTCCTACCTGATTATATAACCCATTAGGGCCAGCTTCCTTTTTTGAACCCCCCAGCAGAGGTTAAATCAAGCTTTATCAGGAGCAGCCTGCTCAGTGCTTGGAATACAACAAGAGTCACATGACCAACACGAGATATAGAGACCTACATCTAGGCCATTGGAAGGCAGTTATCTGTGTCTAATCACTCTACGCTAAGTGCTGCGGTGCGGCAAGGACGGGAGCGGTTAAACGCTGAGCATCAGTTGGTTCACAGTTTGCTGCTAAGTAGGAGAGCCCACATGAATCATTTTGCTGGTGTGATAGCAGTTATTTAGCCAGCTTTTAGGAGACTGGGTCTTCTTTCCTCCTCATCAGAAAGGTCTTCAAAAAGGCTTGAGGTGGAGAGCTTTTTCCCTCAAGAACATCCATTTCATTGTCATCAGGACATGTAAAAGCACTGCTGCCTTGTTTTAAAGGGAGCAAGTTGCCACCCTGTGGAGGTGTTCTGGGCGCCCAACCGGGAGGAGACCTTGAGGCAGAGCTAAAACATGGTCCCATCTGGTCATGGAACACCTTGAGATCCCCCTATGAGGAGTTGGAGGACACTGCTGGGGAGAAAGACATCTGTCCTTCAGAAGCTTCAGATGGACTCTTTTTTTTAAAACTCAGTAATAATGTCATCACAATGTGCAACCAAAGCTTTTATGCAGCTTCTACAGCACCTGCCAGATGCCTGTATAGTTAAAATGCTATCAACTAATGAAGTTTACCTTTAAGAATGAAGCACTTGGTTTGAAGTCAATGCAGCCCTTAATATATCCACTACTGCTTCATGTACATTTTTTTTTTTTAGTATACAAAAATATCACATCACACTTTCATTGAATCTGTAGGATAACTCAGGCAGTGGAGGCTTTGAAATAGCTTAACATACTTAAAATTGGCTGTTGTGAATTAGACATATCTTGATGAGAAGTTACCCCTAGAAGGACAGTGTGCTGCTCAGTGCAGTTCACTGTCACACTGTACTTCCTGTTTGACACACCAGGATGTGTCATAGCATCACATTACCAGGACAGGAGTAAGCTGACCCCAGAAACCACAGGCCTGTTTTGCTGATTGAGAATATTGGAAATCCTGATGAGGAAATGGGATCGATTCTACAGCGAATAAAAGGACTCCAAACTTCTCTTTTCATGTAGATCATATGAATCTTTGATTATTAATACAGTTCAGGCACCCTTACCATCAGCGTGTATACTAAATATTTAAAAAAAGAACATTAAACCCAGAAGAACAGGTGTTGTGCTCTACCTAATAAGTTGTCTAATCAATAAACCAATATATGCCGTAATGACATCATCATCATCATCACATATAATAGCAGTGTGTCTCCACTGTTGAACAAGGCTCTGTCAAATATATACAATATACTGTCATTATGCGCCACCTAGTGGTTGAGTGTTTGATTTGGTTCTTTCTGAGACAGCACTCATGTTCACATGAATCTTTGCATTTTAACTTTTCACCGTCCTGCCTACGCTCACCTACACTGATCTAAGAACAAACTGTCCAGGATCGTGTCAATGGCCAGCAAATTGTGGGCAAACCTCAAAAGGCCTCGTCATCACTTGTCACTGAAAAGACAAGGAGGAAAGCGAGGAGCATTTTAAAGGACAGTTTCCATCCTCTGTAGAACCAGTTTGAGCCTTTCATTCCAAGTACTGTCAGAATCCTGAACACAGCAGAGTGACTGAGAACATCTAAGCTACACATATGAGCTGTTTTTAATGAGGAACGGGACCTTTTATGTTGTATATCTGCTATGTTTGGTGAGCTGAAGACTAATTTCAACCTTGATGGACAATAAAGCTGTATTCTATTTGTGTTTAAATGTGAATAAAAGGTCATAAAAATCAATAGTTAACAACGGATAAATTAAAATAAATGGTTGTATTGATTTGTGTCACAATGATTGAGGTCGTGTGTCTACTGGTGACAAACTTGTCAGTGATGTTGAGAATGATTATTCTGTTAGTGCGTGTGCAGAGGTGCATTTTAAACAGAAACATTTAATAATAACACTCATTTGTCGCTTCACAGGAATAAAGCAGAACATATTTAGAATTAAAGATGTTCCTACATAATTTGCAATTTTCTATCTATGTTGTGTTCCTGTCCAGATTCCAGTGGCTCTCCAGTGTGTGACCAGTGCCTTCCCCGCTATGCCGGTGCACAATGTGACCAGTGCAGCGCCGGCTTCTACAAAGAGTCCGGGGCCTGCGTTCCATGCGACTGCAACGGGAACGCAGACCCCGTGGGCCCCCCCCAGCTCTGTCACCCCGACACCGGCCACTGCCTCCGCTGCATCAATAACACCGCTGGGCCCCAGTGCCAGCTCTGTGCTCCAGGATTCACAGGGGACGCCCGAGCACATAACTGCACCCGTCTGAGTAAGAGCAAACCCACGAGATACTGCTCAGTCACACTCATGATCTTATTACATACTTCATTTGACATCTTTATTTCCCCTGAGATATAAAGGAAATTACCTAAATATAATACATAGAGGACAGAACTACAGAGCTTGAGCTCCTCAAAGAAGTTGAGAAAGAATCATTAACAGATTGTAGAGCTCTCAAAGGAGAAAAGTGCATGTGGAATTGATAACATTTATGATGGCTCCATTACACTGAGGTGCTCCGCTCAGTCATGCAAGAAAGCCATGATGGCCTACTGGAAAATCACTGACATAAAGACTGGTAGACCCAGTAACATCACATATCTCAGTTACAATTAATATCTCTAATTGTACAATTTAGTAGCTTATAGGTTCATTTGTATGAAATGCATAACTGTGAATTTACATTTAAATGTAACATTTTTAATTAATACATGAATAAAAATCCAAACCAATAGGAACAGGCTCTTCCCTTCCCTATATTTCACTTAAACTTGTGTGCTATCCAAAAGAGGGTCAAAAGCCATTATGTGACATTTTCCCTCAGCAGACACTTACTACTATCACAGCAGAAAAAGCACAAAAGCACAGGTGGCTATTAGTCATGTAAATTGATTATTCATTATTTGCTGCCATGAACAAAGTCTATAAATGGTTTAAACTGGCTCCAAGATTCTACAGTTAACATATGCATACACGTTGGATGTTTTTACTGAATAATAACTGCCACATAAATGCATTGTCAGCATAGATACACCATGTGTTCTTTGTTGTATTTGTAAATTGTATGGAATAGGGACAAAGGGGATCATTGTTAATGTATACAATAAGTTGTAGTGCTTTTGAAATGATCAACAGTTAACTTTCATTTCAAATTTAGGTAAAGGACAATTTCAAGTTGTAATACTAGTATAGTATATTCTTCATATGTACAGAGTAAACATGTAGTACTAATGCAGTTTTCTGCATTCAGATTTAAATTGTGACTGAAAATCGTCTTGTTATTTTAAAAGATGACACTAAGTAAACAGTGCATGTAGCAGGTGAGTGTGCAGTAAGTGTCTTTTGGCCACAAGGTGTCACTAGCTACCTTAGTCTTTTTTTTTATCCGTCTCAACTAATCTTCTTTACACTGCTTACAAACTGTCCAAAATGCTGCTGCGAGGCTCTTAATTCAACGCAACAGATGGTCACACATCACATCCATTGTATCCTCACTGCACTCACTTCCTGTTAATTGTAGAATTCATTTGAAGTTTTGGTGCTACATGGCCAGGCTCTGCAGTATAGTTGAGACCTTTTGCACCTTCACACCACGACCTGAGCCCTTAGGTCCTCTACTCAGGGTTTTCTAAGTGGACACATTTTAAGACTTTGGGAGACCATACCTTCTAGTCTTGAATCCACAGTATCAAGGACCTAAATCTTTGGAAGAGGAACAAGCTTTAGGTCCTTGATACTGTGGATTCAAGACCATCTAAAAACCATCTGTTTAGACAGGCATTTATGTAGATCATGATATGTCATGTTTTATGTAAACACCTATGTTTTGTTCCCTTTGTGTATTTTATTAGATTTCTATTTATCTCAATTTTATATAACTGTAGTTGATGTTATTTATTTTGAATGTGAAGCACTTTGTGACTGTTGTCTGTGAAAGGTGTTATATGAATAAACGTTACTTTCTTCTTTCCTCAGCACCCCGGATCATTCCCACACCAGCAAGTGCAACCACAAAAGCCGCCCCAACATCGAGCACATCTTCCCCCACCATCAGCACCACCCTGACCTCCGTCCCAGCCTCCACATCCAGCAGCAACACGAGTGCCGTGCTGAGCACCGCCGCCACCACCACCCAGGCCCTGCTGACCAGCCTGAGCAGCCCCACCGACAACACGACGGCAGCCCTGACAGAAGTCTCCTGGACGCAGTTCAACATCATCATCCTGGCCGTCATCATCCTGGTGGTGGTGGTGCTGCTGGGCTTCGTCGGAGGCGTGTACACGTACAGGGAGTACCAGAACCGAAAGCTCAACGCCCCCTTCTGGACCATCGAACTGAAAGAGGACAACATCAGCTTCAGCAGCTACCACGACAGCATTCCCAACGCTGACGTGTCGGGCCTGCTGGAGGACGAGGCCAACGAGGTGGCACCCAACGGCCAGCTGGCACTTACCACGCAGGGCAACTGCTACAAGGCTTAGCGTTCCATCCATCCACCCCCCCCTCACCCCCTCCCCCACCCTCCAGACTGGACACCTAGATTTACAGATGACACAAAGCTGCTGGAAAGTACCAAAATCCAAAGCTCCTCCATGTATGACTGCTTGTCGTTACCCTGCTCGTCTGCGGCACATCACAACACTTTGCAAACTGACAGTGAGATCAAGCAGATGTGATCAAAAATACGGAAAAAGAGACGCAGACTTTCCACATTGAAACGTTTTTTCCCTTTTTGATATGATTTTGTGGGGAATGGGCGATCAGTGTAAAAGGGTCCAAAGAAAAAAAAAGTGTTTTGTTTGAGTTGTGCCTGCAGAGGGCGATATTGTGCAGATTTGTTAGGTGATTGGCATGTTGTTAGACAGGTGCCAAGCATTCATCTGTTTACTGAAACAATGATCCTAACAACTGGTTAGAGGGCTTGCAGGAGCCTAACATTTCATATATTTTTAAAAATGGACTTTTGACTGTTTAAGTTATAACCGGATCACTCGTCCTGTGATCTTCAACTGAGACAATGATTGTTATTTAATGAATTTTTATTCCGTTCTTATTTATTGGTTGACGTTTCATTCTCGGAAGAAATGCTGCACATGTATGACGTGTTTTTATTCATGGTGTTTTCTCTTACGTGCTGTTGAATGGTAATTTGAATCAGACAATACGTTTCCATGTATAGTTTGTATGTGTTTTTTGAGAGAGTCGTACGGGAAAATGAAGGCCGCTGGCACACACGTTTATCTTTTGTTCATAGCTTCTTGTCTTTTTTTTTCTTCCTCTTCTTCTTCTTCTTAAAGCGTGCCAGCTCACCTGAAGTATCCAAGAGGAGCGTTTCTTTTAGAGGAACTACAACCACCATTTCTAAACTCTCACTAGTCAGCACTTCTATGATGCTTGCGTAAACGGTCATGATTTACTGTCTAATCTATGTCATAAATCCAATCTGCTCTTTGCTGCCTACCTCAGCAAAATTTTAACAAACAGAAAATGTCTCACATCATTGTAGAGGACGGGCTGTGTGACTCATCCTTGGGAAGATAAGACTGTTTGATGTCTAAAACATAAACAGTACGCTTATATTGATACACAGCATACTGGTTATTATCATCGCCTACAGTCCAACTGCATCAGCTAAAACAGGGAGTCGCTGTAAAAATCGATGCACTTCAAAGCCTCACACCTGGATCCTGGACATGGATTCTATGTTTTCTGTGTGCTGTTTAGGCTACCATTGGTTTTGGGTGCGCTTCTTTTTACCATGGCGAATGAGTAAAGCTAAATATGGGACTAACTCCTCAGGTACTGGCTCTTTCCCTAATGTGATCACTGTAAATATGATTATTGTACAGATGAATGTGAATAGTAGCACTATTATTGTACAGGTAGAATACTGTGTGTACACTGTCACTCAAACAGAACCTCCCGAAACCTTTCACTCTACAGGTCGGGATGTCGCGGTCGGCCTGCAGCTTTTCTTTTTTTTTTTGCTTATTTTTGCTTTTGTATTTTCGTTTTCTTATTCTCAGCGGACTTCGCCATATACTCAGCTGCAGGATTGAAACACCCCCCCACCCCCACCCCCACCTAACCCCTCCGAACTGTTGCGCTCAAAGAATAAAATGATGTGAATAATACCCCGAAATTCAAGAGCTCAACTCTCAAATAAAAATGGGGTTAACTGTTGTTGTCTTTGTGTTTCTGCCATATCTTTACTTTCATTTACTGACACAAAAAGTGAACTACATCTATTCCTTCTACCTCACGATTTTCTACATCACATTTATGTAAGTTACTCATGAGACCGTATTTGGCTTGTAGATTCATACGTTAAACTGAGATTTAAAGGACAATATCACACACCTTCCAAGTCTGTCTTGGAATGTGATGTTAAAAAATTTGCCAACAAACCACTTGATATGATTAACTCACTCACACTGAAAACTTATTTGAAGGAAATCTTTTAACAGCCCCTATGAACTGGAGCTGTGCAATATGAGTAGTGTCACTGTGGCTGGTTTCCATGTGGGTAGCATGTGGGTGAAATTTGGATGGATTTCATTTAAATGTAGACAATGTGCTTTATTGGGATATGAAATGAACTTTTCAACTGAGAAAAAAATTGAACTTTGTCCACTGTCATTTAAGTTGAGCACAGAGAAATATTGATGCAGAAGAAGGAAACAACCATGTAGCATCAAATTCTGCCCAGATCATCTTACACTCCTATGAAACTGCTGACAGGAAGGTTTTTTGTCTTTTTGGGACTTGCCAAGATGTTGTGAAGCTGACATTGAAGTTTCGGTCAGTGGCATGCTCTTCCTGAACAATGTGAAGGCATTCATACATTTTATGCAACATATATTCTAAAAATACTCAGTCATGGAAACTCTCAGCTTCATTTTCACATCAAATCATGAATCCAGTATCCCAAGAACTTGACTCCAAAGATGGTTTCATTGAATTTGAGTGATTTAGTAAGAAGGAGTTTAAATATAGGTTCAGACTATGACACACCTTTCCAAGGATGAAGGAAAAGATTGTAGTTATTGTAAAAACACAGGACAGTTCCGAGTTTGTTTTCTTTTTTTTATAACCAGCGACACTGACCACCTGACAGTGTTGCATCATGTTCTTTGGAAATATCAGTCATGTGAAAACTTGGAGTCACATTGTCATGACAGCTATTATTGTGACTGTTGGATGCCTTGCTGTCTGTCTCTTCATATGAAATATTTGTCTTTTTGAAGCACTACATTTAGTCACAGAGTAATGCAACATTTACAGTATGATAGGTGGGAGGACGGCTGGTGCTTGTCCGGACAGGCATCATGAGTCAGAAGTTCATCTGCAGGCAGAGGCAGATCGCTTTAATGAGTCTGATTGGATAGAGGCTTGTCTTCATTCTTCACTTCTTTAAACAAGACAGTACCACTGGTTTTTTCCACTGGTAATTATGTTAATGACATTAATGCTTTCGAGGAAGCCGTAGCCTACTGTATAAACAAAGAGAATGCTGAGGATGACCTAAAAATAATGTCTTTACTACTTTACTTTTTTTTACTTTTTATTGATCAATTAACTTCATACAAAATTCAGTAAACAGAACCTAAATGAAACCAATACTTTGTGTGAACAGCTTTGCTTATAAAACTGCAGCAGTTCCCTTCAGTACACCTGCACACAGCTTATCAGGTACTTGACAGGTCGGTTGTTCCTTCATCATAGATAAATGGTCACAGTCTGTCACACCGAGAGACCTGATCCCAGTATGACTTCATCATGTTGAGATCAAGGCTCGTATGTGGCTACACCAGCTGGTGCAGAAGACTTGTTACTGGTAGTAATTCTGTTGGATGTTTGGGGTCAGTGCCATGCTGCAGAAACAATGTAATAATGATCAGATGTCTCCCTGGTGGTCCTGCATGAAGGATAACAATCTAATCATCATGCACATTAGCTGTAGGCTATGTTACGTTACGGTCGTATTGTGAAATGTGACTATTAACATTTTCCATAAAGTGGTTTGCGGTCTGGTTGTCCATCTGTTAGGCCACCACTGACAAACTGGGTGTGGACGCTTCTTGCTATATTATGGCAGGAGAAGAAACGTGTGTACTCTTTGGTAAAGTAATCTCTGAAAGAGGAAGTCCGTGCGTGGTTCTTCATACGCAGTGAAACTCAGTTAAATCTAGAGTCTCTATCCAGTCTTGCTTTTTCAACGTGGGCGACACCGCACTTATAAATGGAGACGCTGCACGGGAGCGAAAGTCCGACCTGCGCGTGCAAAATCAACGACATGGAAGAAGAAGATTACTGCTCTGGAGAGGAGGAAATCTTACCCCGGCAAAACACTTTAAGTCAACTTGTCAGTCAGAGGGAGAGGCGACTTCAGCAGATAGTGTGGTTCTTAGCCGTGATTCTGGCTGTAGTGCTGTTACTAGCTGCTGCTCTGCTGGTCGGCCTGCTGCTGGGACTGAGAGCTGAACCTGCGGACACACAGGTAACAACACACCGCTGAGTGAACCGTACTGGTTACAGCTATACTTAGTTTACTTAACACGACGTTGAATTTGCTGCAAAGTGAGAGAATGTTACACTGTACATCACGTTACTGTAAACTATCTGAATAAGTTGATATCATGTTACAGTGTGTATTGAAAGCAGGTGAAAGTTTGAGCGGAAGTGTTATGAAAGTCATATCTCTTTATTATTATTGCTTATTTTGACGCCGCACGCAGATAGAGCAACAAATGAGCAGCTGTGTACTGATTCATATCCAGACTAGCACTCACAACACGGTGACCGTAGTTTTATAAACGTGAACGCTATTTTATATCAAATGTGTTAAAGTGAGCTTACAATGCACCGACTTCTAAAACGGGAGACTGCTTAAATATTAATGTACAAGTAATTTTAAATAGCTACAGTTTGCACGGAAGCGTATACCATTCAGTTATTTATTTATTTATTTATTTATTTATTTTTAAAGCTATGTTTTTCTAAATTAACGAGATAATTTATTCTTTTTTTTCTGAATTAACAAAACTTCTATAATCCTGCGAAAAGCTTCCACGTGCAATTAACGTTGCTGCGTCTTCTTTACTGAAACTTTCTTTCACACCAGAAAAATAACCACACACAAAAAAAAGCATCAGTGGTGGCCTAAATGTTAGAGAAGTACAACGGAGTATTAGGGCCAGGCAAAAAAAAGAAAAGAAAAAGGCAGGCAAAAAAAGAAAGTGTGTGATAGTGCTGTGTGAATGTGATCCAAACATTCCTGGAAAAGAAAGCACTGCTCTCTGAACTTCCCCTGAATAAATAAAGGTTAGCTGAACAGCTAATCATGTTATAACGTGAAACTCATCACATAGCTGGTGTGTGGAGAGGAGCACACATCACAGTACCTACCCTCTATCTGATGGGATTATTTTCCTTCAGCTGTTCAGACCTGTACCTTTTTTTTCTCAAGTGACTGTAGTATACTTCTGTAATTTTGCAACCAGTAGCCTACATATTTCATAAAACCCCTCAAGTAGGTTGCACTGTTTTAGTAGTTGACACGTTTAAGATTATAATATACTGTAGCAAGTTAAATGGGGTTTGATTTACTGGGGAAATTGTGTTACAACTGTCTCTTGCATGAATGTACAAGTAAATGTAATTATATAAAACTATAGATACAAATTTCAATGTAAAATGTCAGTGCATGCTGCCTACTCTAGTTTTGTTACTACATGAATTCATCTATTACTGTCACTGCTTTCTAGGGGTTGACATGTTTCCAAAACAAACACATACAGGAAAGACACACTCTGATTCTGATTACTAACAGGCCTTAACTTATCAGGCCCTTGAAAAGATTCAGCTGCTTGATAACAAGCTAAGAACTAGGATCAGGTGTGTTGGGTGGATGATGATTTAGTGGAGGGCATGCAGGGCAACTTTCCAGGAGTAGACCCTTCCCCCACATTCAATATTAGCCTATGGGTTGCGAAATTAACTAAAATTTCCAATACAGTCTTTTTAAAGAATGTTGTTAGAACAAATTCATCTTTTCTCACTTGACTAACAGACTACAAATCTTTTCCTTGCTCTTTTAATTTCTTGTATTATCTACTGCTGTTGCTAAGACTGTGTTTGTTTCCTTACAGCACTCGAAGCATTCTGAAAGATTTTCCTCTGGTAAATATCTTGTTTTATAATCTAGTCAGATTAAATATGTTGTTGATTTATGACTGGAAAAGAGATCATGAGCTTGTCAAAGCAATTATTTATTAATTAATAATTAATATCTCTTGCAGACAGCAGCAACGAACATCACAAAGAAATGGAAGACATGATTCCAAGCGCCATGCTGACACGTAAGAAGGGTTTTAGTGCAAGGGTATCTGCATTAAAGTTTAGTTTCCAGGAAAGGCACTTAAGCTCCAAGCCTACAGTACCAACCAAAAATAGACCAGTCCTCTACAGTAACAACCAAAAATAGACCAGTCCTCTCTACAGTAACAACCAAAAATAGATCAGTCCTCTCTACAGTAACAACCAAAAATAGATCAGTCCTCTACAGTAACAACCAAAAATAGACCAGTCCTCTCTACAGTAACAACCAAAAACAGATCAGTCCTCTCTACAGTAACAACCAAAAATAGACCAGTCCTCTACAGTAACAACCAAAAATAGATCAGTCCTCTACAGTAACAACCAAAGATAGATCAGTCCTCTACAGTAACAACCAAAAACAGACCAGTCCTCTACAGTAACAACCAAAAATAGACCAGTCCTCTCTACAGTAACAACCAAAAACAGACCAATCCTCTACAGTAACAATCAAAAACAGACCAATCCTCTACAGTAACAACCAAAAACAGATCAGTCCTCTACAGTAACAACCAAAAACAGACCAATCCTCTACAGTAACAACCAAAAACAGACCAGTCCTCTACAGTAACAACCAAAAACAGACCAGTCCTCTCTAGACTAACAACCAAAAACAGACCAGTCCTCTACAGTAACAACCAAAAACAGACCATTCCTCTCTACAGTAACAGCCAAAAACAGACCAGTCCCCTCTTCAGTAACGACCAAAAACAGACCAGTTCTCTCTAGAGTAACAACCAAAAACAGACCATTCCTCTCTACAGTAACAGCCAAAAACAGACCAGTCCCCTCTTCAGTAACAACCAAAAACAGACCAGTTCTCTCTAGAGTAACAACCAAAAACAGACCAGTCCTCTCTACAGTAACAACCAAAAACAGACCAGTCCTCTCTACAGTAACAACCAAAAACAGACCAGTTCTCTCTAGAGTAACAACCAAAAACAGACCAGTCCTCTCTACAGTAACAACCAAAAACAGACCAGTCCTCTCTACAGTAACAACCAAAAACAGACCAGTTCTCTCTAGAGTAACAACCAAAAACAGACCAGTCCTCTCTACAGTAACAACCAAAAACAGACCAGTCCTCTCTACAGTAACAACCAAAAATAGACCAGTCCTCTACAGTAACAACCAAAAATAGATCAGTCCTCTACAGTAACAACCAAAGATAGATCAGTCCTCTACAGTAACAACCAAAAACAGACCAGTCCTCTACAGTAACAACCAAAAATAGACCAGTCCTCTCTGCAGTAACAACCAAAAACAGATCAGTCCTCTCTACAGTAACAACCAAAAATAGATCAGTCCTCTACAGTAACAACCAAAAATAGACCAGTCCTCTCTACAGTAACAACCAAAAACAGATCAGTCCTCTCTACAGTAACAACCAAAAATAGACCAGTCCTCTACAGTAACAACCAAAAATAGATCAGTCCTCTACAGTAACAACCAAAGATAGATCAGTCCTCTACAGTAACAACCAAAAACAGACCAGTCCTCTACAGTAACAACCAAAAATAGACCAGTCCTCTCTACAGTAACAACCAAAAACAGACCAATCCTCTACAGTAACAATCAAAAACAGACCAATCCTCTACAGTAACAACCAAAAACAGATCAGTCCTCTACAGTAACAACCAAAAACAGACCAATCCTCTACAGTAACAACCAAAAACAGACCAGTCCTCTACAGTAACAACCAAAAACAGACCAGTCCTCTCTAGACTAACAACCAAAAACAGACCAGTCCTCTACAGTAACAACCAAAAACAGACCAGTCCTCTACAGTAATAACCAAAAACAGACCAGTCCTCTACAGTAACAACCAAAAACAGACCATTCCTCTCTACAGTAACA